>NC_134840.1:88486415-88792184 GCF_965363235.1 Mytilus galloprovincialis
TTAAAACAAGCGGAAAAAAAACCTTGGATCCCGTATGAAACACATGAAACAGAAACATGCATTGATTGATTGATTGATTGATTGATTGATTGGTTAAACACGTTGGTTAAACATGTTGGTTAAACACGTTGGTTGGATAGGCTCAATTAAAACAAGCGAAAAAAAAACTTGGATCCCGTATGAAACACATGAAATGGAAACATGCATTAATTGATTGATTGATTGATTGATTGATTGATTGATTGATTGATTGGTTGGTTGGTTAAACATGTTGGTTAAACACGTTGGTTCAACACGTTGGTTGGATAGGCTCAATTAAAACAAGCGAAAAAAAAACTTGGATCCCGTATGAAACACATGAAATGGAAACATGCATTAATTGATTGATTGATTGATTGATTGATTGATTGATTGGTTGGTTAAACACGTTGGTTAAACATGTTGGTTAAACATGTTGGTTAAACACGTTGGTTAAACACGTTGGTTGGATAGGCTCAATTAAAACAAGCGAAAAAAAAACTTGGATCCCGTATGAAACACATGAAACGGAAACATGCATTGATTGATTGATTGATTGATTGATTGATTGATTGATTGATTGGTTGGTTAAACACGTTGGTTAAACATGTTGGTTAAACACGTTGGTTAAACACGTTGGTTGGATAGGCTCAATTAAAAATAGCGAAAAAAAACCTGGATCCCATATGAAACACATGAAACGGAAACATGCATTGGTTGGTTAAACACGTTGGTTGGTTAAACACATTGGTTAAATATGTTGGTTAAACATGTTGATTGGTTAAACACGTTGGTTGGTAAAACACGTTGGATAGGCTCAATTAAAACAAGCGGGAAAAAAATCTTGGATCCCGTATTAAACACATGAAACGGAAACATGCATTGATTGATTGATTGATTGGTTGGTTAAACACGTTGGTTGGTTACTTAAACACGTTGGTTAAACATGTTGCTTAAACACGTTGATTGGTTAAACACGTTGGAAAGGGTCAATTAAAACAAGCGAAAAAAAGAGATCTTGGATCCAGTATTAAACACATGAACGGAAACGTGCATTGATTGATTGATTGATTGATTGATTGATTGATTGATTGATTGATTGATTGGAATTCAAACACACATAAAATGTTGAAATAGTGCCAAAAACACATAATTTGATGACCTTGACCTTTGACCTTGTGACCTTCGTCAAGGTCATTGCTCCACAAGGTCATTGCAAAAGACCGTATGGGTCAAGGACCTTTTGTTTAAGAGTTTTGCCTAAAAATGGCTTTTAAAAACCATCAATGGGAGTTATGTCCCTTACATGATGGTAAAATCAATATAGTCATAATGTAAAAAAGTTGCCCCTTGAAGTACCAAGCATTTTTCACTGCTTAAATTTTCTGTATCTATAACCGTTCAATAGTTATAGGGAAATGAAAAACTTTTGAAAATCTAAAATATGACCTTGACCTTTGACCTTGACCTATATTTTCAAGTTTTGGTCCAATGAACTCGAATCTGAAGACCCGCAGTCTTTACGACTTACGGTTCATGAGATTTATATGCATATCGAAAATTAAAATATTCAAGGGGAAATAACTCCTATAATAAGTCACCGGATCGCTTCGGTTAAAATTATTTGAACTTGTATCATTTGGCAAGGAACATTTTAAAAAAAACCATTTGCCGCTAAGTCTTATAGTTTATGAGATATAGCGATAACAGTGTTTTTTGTAATTGGGGAGATAACTCCTATAAAGTAAATAGTACACTTCGGTGCTCCTAATACATGATAGCTTTTATTAACCCGATACTTGATACCAAAGATCATTTTGATATCTTGCGTACTTTTATCACCGATTAACTTTGAAAAACGGCGGAAGAAAAAGAATAATAATAAACAAACGAAATACAGTAAGGTCTTTCCATTTAAGAAAGGAAAGACCTTAATAAACAAACGAAATACAGTAAGGTCTTTCCATTTAAGAAAGGAAAGACCTTAATTAAAGTTCAATTCTTCTTGAATAATTGATAGGTCTTTCCTTCCATTTCTTTTAATTATACTGTCATAAATAAATATATCATGTATATTGATTGATACATTTATTGATTAGTTAGTTGGTTGATTGGTTTATTAGTTAAACACTTGATATTGGGTCTCTTGATACAGGCGAAAAAAAGGGACCTTGGATTCCGTATTAAACACATGAAACAGAAACATGCATTAATTAATGGAATGGAATGGATTGATTGATTGGTTGGTTAAACACATTGGTTGTTTAAACACGTTGCTTAAACACATTGGTTGGTTAAACACGTTGGATATGGTTAATTTAAACAAACGAAAAAAAAGAGACATAAGTTTCCGTATTAAACACATGAAACGGAAACATGCATTGATTGACTGGTTGGTTGATACGTTGGTTAAACATGTTGGTTAAACACGTTGGTTAAACATGTTGATTAAACACGTTGGTTGGTTAAACACATTTAATAGACTCAATTAAAACAAGCTAAAAAAAAACCTTGGATCCTGTATGAAACACATGAAACGGAAACATGCATTGATTGATTGATTGATTGGTTGGTTGGTTGGTTAAACGCGTTGGTTGGTTAAACATGTTGATTGGTTAAACATATTGGTTGGTTAAACACGTTGGACAGGCGCAATTAAAACAAGCGGGAAAAAAAACTTGGATCCCGTATACAACACATGAAACGGAAACATGCATTGATTGATTGGTTGGTTGGTTGGTTGGTTAAACACGTTGGTTAAACATATTGGTTAAACACGTTGGCTGGTTAAACACGTTGGATAGGCTCAATTTAAACAAGCGAAAAAAACCATCTTGGATCCCGTATTTAACACATGAAACGGAAACATGCATTGATTGATTGGTTGGTTGGTTGGTTGGTTGGTTGGTAAAACACGTTGGTTAACATGTTGGTAAAACACGTTGGTTAAACACGTTGGATAGGCTCAATTAAAGCAAGCGAAAAAAACATCTTGGATCCCGTATTTAACACATGAAACGGAAACATGCACTACTTGATCGATCGATTGATTGCTTGATTGATTGATTGGTTGGTTGGTTGGTTGGTCGGTCGGTTAAACACGTCTGTTAAACATGTTGGTTAAACACGTTGATTGGTTAAACACGTTGGAAAGGGTCAATTTAAACAAGCGAAAAAAAAAGAGACCTTGGATCCCGTATTAAACACATGAAACGGAAACGTGCATTGATTGATTGATTGATTGATTGATTGATTGATTGGTTGGAATTCAAACACGCATGAAACTGTTTAAATAGTGCCAAAAACACATAATTAGATGACCTTGACCTTTGACCTTGTGACCTTCGTCAAGGTCATTGATCCACAAGGTCATTGCAAAAGACCGTATGGGTCAAGGACCTTTTGTTTAAGAGTTTTGCCTAAAAATGGCTTTTTAAAAATCATCAATGGGAGTTATGTCCCTTACATGACGGTAAAATCAATAAAGTCATAATGTAAAAAAGTTGCCCCTTGAAGTACCAAGCATTTTTCACTGCTTAATTTTTTTGTATCTATAACCGTTCAAGAATTATAGGGAAATGAAAAACTTTTAAAAATCTAAAATATGACCTTGACCTTTGACCTTGACCTATATTTTCAAGTTTTGGTCCAATGAACTCAAATCTGAAGACCCGCAGTCTTTACAACTAACGGTTCCTGAGATTTATATGCATACCGAAATTTAAAATATTCAAGGGGAAATAACTCCTATAATAAGTCACCGGATCGATTCGGTTAAAATTATTTGAACTTGTATCATTTGGCAAGGAACATTTAAAAAAAAAACATTTGCTGCTAAGTCTTATAGTTTTTGAGATATAGCGATAACAGTGTTTTTTGTATTTGGGGAGATAACTCCTATAAGGTAAATAGTACACTTCGGTGCCCCTAATACAAGATAGCTTTTATTAACCCGATACTTGGTACCAAAGATCATTTTGATATCTTGAGTACTTTTAACGACGATTAACTTTGAAAAACGGCGGAAGAAAAAGAATAATAATAATTAAAATGTCAATTGTTCTTGAACAATTGAGAGGTCTTTCCTTTTGTAATGTAAAATACATGTTCCAATAGACGTAGAATGTATTGAAAAGCTTTAAAACACACTGAATATCTTTTAAATAAGGTAAAAAAAACATAATTTGCTATATGGGACATGACCTTGACCTTTGACCTTTTGACCTTTGTCAAGGTCATTAGTCCCCAATGTCATTGCTGAAGACCCCATGGGTCTAGGACCTTTGGTTATACAGTAAAAGCTGATTTTGCCTTTTCAGAAATCTAAAACAAGGGTTATGCCCCTTATAGAAAGGTCAAATCTCTTCGGTCAAATGTCAAAAAGTTGCGCCTCATCCACCTCAACGCGTTTTTCACTATTTACTTTTTCTGTAAGTACAATCGTTTTTGAGATATCGACTTAAAAGTTTTAAGGTCAAAGGTCAAGGTCAACCTTAAACAGCTTTAAAACACACTGAAAATCTTTAAAACACATTGAAAATCCCTTAAATAAGGTTAAAATCACTAAATTCGCTATCTGGTACATGACCTTGACCTTTGACCTTTTGACCTTTGTCAAGGTCATTGGTCCCCAATGTCATTGCTGAAGACCCCATGGGTCTAGGACCTTTGGTTATATAGTAAAAGCTGATTTTGTCTTTTCAGAAACCTAAAACAGGGGTTATGCCCCTTACAAAAAGGTCAAATCTCTTCGGTCAAAATGTAACAAAGTTGCCCCGTAATGACCCAAACATTTTCCACTATTTAAAACTTCTGTAAGTATAATGGTTTCTGAGTTGTTCTGATAACAAGGTGTTAGGTCAAAGGTCAAGGTCAACATACACATTTGACCTTGAGGTATTTTTCAAAGTCACATGAATTGATGATGAATGGTGAAGATCCTAGGTCTCTACGACTTACGGTTTTTGAGTTTTGGTTGTCCACCGACACCGGTTAATTTTCATAGGGGCATAACCCTACCAATGAGTCGTTGAATCTTTTCGATCCAAATGTAACGAAGAACCGGGGTCTGGTCCTGAACAAATTTCACCCTTCGTTTATTTTCTAGCTATTACGGTTACGGTGTTGGAACGATAACAAGGTTTTTTGGTTTCGGAGGAATTACTCCGAACCGACAAAATATTTCGACTAACAGGGTGAGTTCCAGATAGGTATTCATGACACCGATACAAAGTGTGAACATGAAAGCGACACGTCTTACGGTTTAGGCTGCTAACTTCGTCAAAGTTTGGCGGAAAAAGAATAATAATAAACAGAAGAAATACAGTAAGGTCTTTCCCTTTTGTAAAAGGAAAGACCTTAATAAACAAACGAAATACAGTAAGGTCTTTCCATTTAAGAAAGGAAAGACCTTAATAATAATAAACAAACGAAATACAGTAAGGTCTTTCCATTTAAGAAAGGAAAGACCTTAATAACATATATACTCAACCCAATTTCACACATTCAGGTAAATATGCTGGGATCCTTTTTTAAACAGTCTATTGAACCAAGGAATTGTATATTTACAATTCCTTGATCATTATTGATTAAACTGAGGACAGGGGACTCTTAACATATTTACTTTTATTGTGTATACTAATGATCTTGTTGTTATTTTTCATTTTCATTTTGTTATGGTGTGTCACATACTATAAATATGTAGTTTCCCAAACAAACAAAAATGAGGAACAAATCATGGTAACAAATGATAAACAAATCGTATGATTTCTTTGTGATTTGAAAGTGATAAAATTTCACATGCAAATGAGCTAACAAATCACAATAACAAATCACGAACAAATTGCTTACAATTCATAAGCAAATCATAAACAAATTGTCAAGAAATTATTTTGAAATCATTAACAAATCAGAAGTAATAGTTTTCCTACTTCAAGCAAATCACAAACAAATTGTTTTCAAATCGTAAAGAAATTGTAAAAAAATTGTTATCAAATCTGTAACAAATCAGAAGTAAATCATATTCCTACCTCAAGCAAATCATAAACAAATTGTTTTCAAATTATGAAGAAATGATAAACAAATTGTTATCAAATCTTTAACAAATCAAATTAAATCATTTATTCTTACCTTAAGCAAATCATAAGCAAGTCGGAAATAAATTGGCATCAATCATCAATTTACAGATTAAATCATTTACATCCAGATAAAAAAAATGTTCACTTCTGCCCCTGAAACCCCCAAACTTTGAAGCGCAACTGTCTTCATTTTACCTTAAAAAGCTACTCCTCTAATTGTATGTAAAAAGGAATACTATCTTTGGTTGTGATGAGGGATGAATTGTTCGCTCTGTGTATAGGTTTCTCTTACTTCTCTCCCGATTTGACTATTACGAAATTTGAATAAAAACATGGGCAACCACGTGTACTTAGTAGAATGATGTCGAATAGGTGATGGCTCTTAGTCTTGGTCCAAATCTGCTAAATTGTAATATAGCTTTGCCCATTTTGCCCGGGACCTGGTCAGTAAACATCATGAACAATTAAAACATTAAACTTGCCAGTGAACTTTGTCTGCTGGCTCGGGAAGCTACTCTGGAAATGAATGTTTCGGTCTGTTTACACATCTTTTACACATTTTTATTTTGAAAATTAATCCTTACAGTACAAAATTATCATGATTATAAAGAGATACTGAGAGGCACAGTATCCAACTTTTAAAGGTTAACGTTTAAATAGTATTAATTGAATATGTGAAATTATAAATAAATAACTGAGATTCCTTACCATCGTCATCTTTCATAAAATTGAGAATGAAAATGGGGAATGTGCCAAAGAGACAACAACCCGACCATAGAAAAAAACAACAGCAGAAGGTCACCAACAGGTCTTCAATGTAGCGAGAAATTCCCGCACCGGAGGCGTCCTTCATAGACTGAATAAAACTCCTCATATTGCAACCTTCTTTGTTCAGTTAATATAGAACAGTATTTGAAATTTGAATTTGACCTCAACCAGAATCTCAGAGAGATAAACAAAGAAAATTGGAAAGCATTAACATTTATTCATTGAAGCAAATTATCAATGAATCACACCATGATAGCTAACAAAGTTAACAAATCATTTTCAAATCATTTCATATGATATTCAATGTTAACAAATTATAACGAAATCACACCCTTCCAGCTAACAAAGTTAACAAATCTCTTTCAAATCATTTCATACGATATTCTAAGTAAACAAATCATAAAGAAATCACACAAAAACAGAAACAAATTGCTTACAAATCATACAATTGAAAGAAATCACAAAGAAATCAGTTTTAGGGAATTTGGAAAATTCTGATTTATGATTTGTTTAATGAATCGCAAGCAAATGGTACTAACAAATCGCAGAATCACGATTTGAAAGAGATTTGAATCCGATTTGAAAGCAATTTGTTCATTTATTTTTCTGTTTGGGTTTATGGCAATAAAGATTTGAATTGAATTGAATTGAATATAATTCGGATGTAAATATGTGTGAAACCCCGCAATAAAAATAGATGGCCTCAATGATGTAAACGCAACGCAAAAGATTTCCGTTAATATGTTAACATCTTGAACTTCGACCCTGGGTTCAAAGGGTTTAATAAACCGATTCACTAATAGAGATCTCCTTGAGCTCAAATGTAACCCTTAGTGAAGTATACAGCCAACTTCGTTTACAGAAATATATACACACTTTATCAGTAATATATTATCATGCTTCTGCATTTTCACATTTTTTTATGCTCAACTTCAATTCTAATCAAATTTTATTATGTATAAAGCAATAGGAGTTAGAATATTTTAGCGCAAATTTAACCAGCATCATTGCCATCGTTATGCCAAAATTATTTATCGTAATCATTGTGAAATTTCACTTACATAGGGTTTATTAATATAGAGTAATTTTGGTAAGTATGGCTTAATGTTAAGGTTCTCTAGACATTTTTGACGGTCAGTTTCACGGCCGACACTCGGCTAACCGAGAGTTTGGTCGGTTAATCTATATTGAGTATGCGGCTATATCGGCGGTTGGTCTGTTAATCGGGTTGGCTAAAGTCTGTTAATCAGGTGTTATCGAGAAAATCATTGAAAGTTCAGCATGTTTCACTGTATAACTTTTTAAATATATGTTTATCATAAAAAATATTCATGTCCAACAAAACAATTCAATGTACTGAATCCAGTGGTGTAATTATTATTTTTCTAGCTTCAATGTACGATCTATAAAATGAAAAGGCGGGTTACTCATCAATAAATTTATACACATTTTACACACACAAACTGTACACAAAATGACACGTTGGTTGAATTTACGTGCATGCAATATTTTAAACATCGAAAAAAGACAGGCATTATGTTTGTTAACCAGACTGAAATCATTGTGTGAAAAATCTTCACGAAAATCTGTATTTTGGTGACATAAATCAATCTTTAATTAAAACCTGGTCTGTTAATGGGTCGGATGTATAAAACCCGGTCTGTTAATTGGTCTGTTAAGAGTTATGAATGGCAATAAAAGTATAATTTTATTGCTATATGGGGTGTTATCGGATCAAATGGGTAGGCTCAAGACGAGCGGCTAAAATATACGGAAACAACACATGAGCAATGAAACATAAAATATACGGAAACAACACATGAGCAATGAAACATAAAATATACGGAAACAACACGTGCACCAGTGGCGGATCCAGGGGGGTTCCGGGGGTTGGAACCCCCCTTTTTTTGGCCGATCAATGCATTTGAATGGGAGGATATAGTTGGAAACCCCCCACCCCCTTTTACTCTGGGTTGGGACCCCCTTTTTATAATGGCTGGATCCGCCACTGTGAACAATGAACAATTTAAACAATGGAAATAGAAAATTGATAAAAACGGTTTCAAAAAGTGTTATATTAAAGTAATGTTAATTTCATCCAAGAATGGTCACATATGTCATGTGGATTCTGTTTAATTGTCATGCATGACACCAACTTGTCATCTACATTGGTAACCAGTATATAAATCAGAGATAAACGTCGAAATGTAACTAAACATCAGTAAGTAAAATATATTGGGATGCTAAAATATAAAAAATAGAGAAAGAATAATGAGTAAGATAAATAAAAGGTAAAAGGAAAAAACGTGACGGAAGAAACGTGACATAACAATTTAAAGAATACAGAAATAAACAACACCCCCAATCCGAACCCTCATGGTATACACGATAATCTGGATGGAGTAGCAGAATATAGAATAATAGATAAGGACAGAAGAGAGTGATGCATTGCTAAAAAAGAGAGAAAAAATAATAAGTGTTTAAGAATACACACATGAAACACTCCTGGGTGTTGAAACAGTAAGTTCTAACGGATTGCGATGTACTCATATTGGTGACAAATGCTAGAAGTTTACATGCGGACAACTGCCGTTCTCCTCTACACTTATGAAGAAAGGAATTAAACGGAATAAAATGTATTAAAACTTAAGATGACCAAATGTAGCTGCATTCGCTCCTTTCCGTTTACTTCTTGAGAATGACTAACATTGCCTATGTAAAATTTTAGAATCGTTTGTATGCACATTGAACGACAAATTTATGTGACGTATAAAATTTTCTGATGTCAGACACAAATCAATGAATGTGTTCGTAGATAGTAGATGTTTTTGTGTTCTGTTAAATTGTTCCTTTTAAAATTGTTATACGATGATGACTGATGTACCCATATTTTGACTATTTTATTTATTGTGTCTGTTTATTTAACGCCATCAATGTAAATATAACGGAATTTTATGAGACTGTCATTAAAGTGAGAGGGTTAGCGCTATAGAACCAGGTTTAATCCACCAATTTCTACGTTTGAAAATGCCTGTACCAAGTCAGGAATATGACAGTTCTTGTCCATTCGTTTTTGATACGTTTTATTATTTGATTTTGCCATGTAATTATGGACTTTCCGAATTGATTTTCCTCTAAGTTCAGTATTTTTGTGATTTTACTTTTTTTTGTAAACAACATATGATTAAGTAATGGAAATAAAGAACCAATTGGAGGATGCTTACGAATTAGGGTTTTTTGTCCAGTGACAAATATCATGTGCATATGAGAATGACAACACGTTATATGCACTGGACAGATGTACAGTTTATATTTATTTTACCGGTACCCTGTGTTGTATTAGAAAGACACTTTCAGTCGGATTTGAGAACGTGCTACTTTGAACAGACACAAAAATTGAGGCTGATTGAAAACATTAATAATAAATTCATGCATATTCCAGCGGCCAATTTATATCACGCTATATTGAAGTGACACCCTTCAATAAAATGCAAAAAAGTCAAAATAAAAATGCTCTTACTAGTAAATCACAACCGAAATGAATGACAGACGGACATTTTTTACAAAACTTAATGAACAATTGCAATCAAGATATTTGAGGTTTGCGTTATAACGCAAATATAGGAAGAAAAATTAAAAAAAAAATGTGTGGCGCTAATTCGCTTCCGTAGGATACTGTTGCACCGTATTATCATTTTTTTTACTTAGGAACATCTCATTCTTAACTTTTTCTATGGGAAAATATAAAGGTAGCAAAAATAACTGTGGCTAAATAACTCTTAACTGACACAATTTCAATTGTCCAACCCATTAACAGACTTTATTCCCATAATTTTCACTAAAACGTGGTAATATTCACGTTATATTACAATTATGAAATATTCACCAATGCAAAGTTTGATCCTATTTATCTCAATATTATCCCCGATGACAGAAATGTCAACCTGACCTATTCGTGTCAAAAGGGAAAATCTAATTAAATCTACTAATTTCTTTTAAGATTGTACATGCATTATTCTGTATTATTTGATAACCAATCACATTCACGTTGCATGTTTGCATGATAATTAATTCAAATTCAATTCAAATATTTATTGTCATATAAAACAATAAGTTTGTGACAAATTATATAAACATACACAAAATACATTTAACAAACAAAACCATGAAAACGAAAAAAACAAAAAAAGGGTTCTGTATGAGTGAACTGTGTAGTGTATTGCAAGATCGATGCAAATTGTGACGTCAGTGCGCGATCACGTAACATTATTATTTGTAAACAAACCGGCTCATGTATAAACACGTGTCTGAATTATACATTCAAAGTGCAATCAATCTTTCAATCACACTGTTCTACTTTATGATATTTTTGTGTCTGTTTTTAGGTTTGCATATCAGTAGTCGAAGTAAAAGAGTGACGAAAGATACCAAAGGGACAGTAAAACTTAGAAATCTAAAATAAACTGACAACGCCATGTTGGCTAAAAAAGGAAAAAGACAAACAGACAAACAATAGTACACATGACACAACTAAGAAAACTAAAGAATAAACAACACGAACCCCACCAAAAACTAGGGGTGATCTCAGGTGCCCCGGAAGGGTAAGCAGATCCTTCCTGTTCCACATGTGGCACCCGTCGTGTTGCTTATGTGATAACAAATCCGGTAAATAGTCTAATTCGGTAGGTCACATTCATGAAAGGGAAGGGGATTGTAGTTACGACGTAAGGAACATATCCGATATCATTTGTGAAACGGTTATTCCATAACGGTCAACCAACTCGTGATGGCGTCCGTAAAAATTACGAAGGGATGATTTCAACTTCACCATTTGGAACTCTTGGTTTAATAGCTTCCTTGTGAGCAGCAACCCTCTATCAAGAAAATCATGATAGGAAATGCAAGCACGGGAATATCGTATCAATTGGGAGACATATACCCCGTATGCAGGTGCTGCTGGAATGTTGTTACTTAGAAATGGAAAGTTCACAATTGGAAAACTGAAATCATCTCTTTTGTCGTAAAGTTTTGTTTTCAACTGACCCTCATTGTCAATTTCTAGATCTAAGTCAAGATATGAGGCTGACTTAACTGTATCTGTAGTATCCTTTATCTCTAGTTCGATGGGATAGATGCGTTCCACATAGTCACCAAATTTTGAATTCTTTAGTGAAAGGACATCATCTATATAGCGGAAAGTAGAGTTAAAGGATATTGCCAACTTCTTGTCTTTCTTCCTGAGAAGTTCCTGCATGACGTCAGCCTCATAATAATAACGAAACAAGTCGGCAAGTAGAGGGGCACACTTTGTTCCCATTGAATGCCGACAGTCTGTTGAAAAACACGTCCTCCGAACGTAACAAATATGTTGTCAATCAAGAAATGAAGCATCTTGATAATATCAGTTTCAGAGAATTTTTTGTTTGAATCAGAGTGATGTATCCCTCCATAAGACAAGATACTTGTATCTACGTTAGCCATTCTTTTTTATGAAGCAAAGCAATACCAACTCTTTCAATTTGTCTTTTAGTTTGGAATGTGTAATACTTGTGTAAAGAGTAGAAAAGTCAAATGTTTTAATACTGTTACAAGATGAAAGAGAGTTAGATTGTATGTACTCTAAAAGAATTTTGGAATTTTTAAGTATCCACATCTGATTCACGCCACCTCTAGAATAGGCAGTTTCACAATAACTTTGAAGCCCGTCTTTGATTGCTGATAAAATAGATGTTAATAATTTAGAAAGAGGTTTCGTGGAGCACTTGGAAGACCCAGCAATATACCGTTGTTTGTAAGGACACTTATGTAGTTTAGGTATCCAATACAGTGATGGAAGATCCAGTTCTTCGTCTTTGGTTGAAATTCCAAAGGAACATAGAACAGACCTATGATTATCCAGGATTTCCTCTTTGGTAAGTGTCGTGAGGGTATATGTTGAGTTTCCAAGTGAATTGTCAATACCTAATTCGTTTATCAAGCAGTTAATGTAATGAGTTTTACACACAAAAACGATGTTGTTTGGGGCTTTATATGCAGGGACAACACCATATTTGTCATGGAGGTAGAATAGGTGTTTTGCAACATTTGGGTCTTTAAAGATAGACGTAGTATTGGCATGGATAGACCCATTCAGTTTCTTAATTCTGATTTGTATCAACGACCTCACTGCCTTAATCCATTCGGAAAGAGTGTCTACGTCTTCCTTCTTGCGCTTAGCCCATTGCCTGGCATAATCCTCGACTGAATCCATCAAAATTTAAAAGTTGTATTTCTAATTGATGGATTTAGGCTCACGATATTTCGGACCTTTAGATAACACATTTCGTAGAGAAGTGTTATTAACAATGTTGAGGTCACCGGTAATAACGTGGCCAGCAGGATTATGTGTGAATTGGGAACTAGCACAAGTGCAATCAGGAGGTTTAGACTTGAAGTCGTCAATATCGAGATCCTGCAAAACGTGTTTGTAATTGGAAATTTTAGTTGCAATAGGTTTGGTATAGGTATAAGAAATGATTGGTACAGACTGGTCTTTGAAATAAGGAGGTATTTTCGATTGAACTAATTTATGATGAAGGATATTGCCTGAGTTGACGCCATCGAGACCTTTGTTGGCAAAGGAAAGATTAAGGAAAGATCTTTTCTCTTTTTCATCTTTTCCAATGCGGACTGGCTTGAAAAGTCTGTGACTTGCAATATCCGAAATTATAGCTTCAAGTTTGTATTGGTTTGAATGAGGGTTTGTAACAGTGGATTCCAAACATAAATTGAACAGAGAATGAAGTTTTGAAAGGGGTAATAAATAAAGTTTCGTGCGAATGTGATGAATACCTAACGGCTTTTGTATAAATGGCAGCAATTCATTAATAGAGACATCATGCAGAGAACGTGATGTATACTGACGGTGACCATGACTGCGTCTACGTCGAGGAGTCGAGTTGAAAATATTTATCACATTCACCGAGTTACACGAAGGACTAGATAGAATACCTATACCATCAATTTTGTCATTGTAACCACAAGATGTCGCAGTTCCCAACTGTCTAATCCAGTAGTCCTCTTTTTGTCTACGGAGAGTCGTTGAAAGATTAGGATTGTTAGAGCTATGGTATATCTTTTCGATAATGCGAACTGTCATAGAAACGATGGAATGATCGGGCTGATTGAAATGCTGGTATAGAATGTCGTTAACATTGATGTTAAAATGTCTGATCTATGACCGCACATACGTTTGTTCAGCCTTCCTTTCGTTTCACCGACGTATACCAATCCGCAAAGGTTGCACTCTAATCCGTAGACGACATTTATCGATTTACAATTCAGATCACCGTAACTTCTGGTAAAATATGACTTCTTGGTCAAATTGATAGTGAATTCAGCATCTGTAATTAAAATTGCACAAGTTTTGCAGCCTTTGGTCTCACATTTCGAAATGCGACAGTGTTGTACTATGTCATCAAAAACCAAAATGTCTTTAAGGAGAACTGGACATGGCTGCATATGTGTAATATTGCTATTGTCACTAGGACGAGGATCTGAATGAGTCATGTTTGAGATATTTGTCATGTCTTGTGATGAGGGGACACCTGCCGTATCAGACGACACCATGTCCATGGTGACGTCTGTTTCGGACCTTTTTATACTGGGCGACGTCCAAGCCAGTTTCCTGTTTGATCTTCGTAAATTCATGCAACTGTAGTTTTGCTACTGGGCGGATGATGTCATAGTGTCATGTTCCTGTTCCGAGTTGTGATTTTTTATATAGAATAATTAAGAAGGCCGTATAAATAAGTCATTATTTAAGAGGGGGATCGGAGTGGTCCTGATCCCGAAATCCCCGGCTTAAAAGCATGAAATCCTGAGGTCCCGAATTTTAAAAACATCAAATCCCGACATCCCGAAATTCGAAAAAAGAAATCCCGGATCCCGAAAGGGTCAATCCCGAAATTCGAAAAAAAGAAATCTCGGATCCCGAAAGGATCAATCCCGAAATCCCGAACTTAAAAATTCCCGATCCCGACGTCCCGAAAAAAGGTTCTGCCTCTTCTCATTTAACTTAAGTCTAAAAAGATGACTCAACTTTAAAATACCCCTCCAAGTTTTCCTCTATTAGAATCTATGCAATTTTAACACAAGGTTAATGACCACAAAAGGGAGGTTTGGCTTGATTTTGGAAGTTTTATTTGGAACAGGTTAGGAATTAGGGGCTAAAAAGGGCCCAAATAAGCACTTTTCTTGGTTATCGCACAATAACTTTATAAGGGAATAGAAATCAATGACATTTCAACACAAGGTCCCCTTGGATTTTGCCTCAAAAATGCATATTTTGAGGATCAAAAATGCATATTTTGAGGATCAAAAATGACCCATTTCAAGCAGTTATCATGCATACATTTCAAGTTTTATGAATATTTTGACTATTGTTCATTAAAATATAACACTTTATGAGTAAGATGAAAGATAAAAATTATTTCTGACAAAAGGGGAAGAGGGGGGCAGCACTGATTCAAATAGTGGAATTTTCAATGCATTCAAAGAAGCAAATTATAGGCATTTTGCATGACATAATTTACACTTTTGCATCCACAACCAATTATACTAAAGTGATAAATGTAAATTATGACTGTTGCCTAGGAATAATTTATCATTACAGGTTTGGGAAATAGGTTGCTAGGGTGGTTGCTATGGTAACATAAAAGTGTCATTTTTGGTATTTTGAAGAAATTTTTTGACATTGTTATTTAAATAGTTTAAAAACAGTGACAAATACACAATAAAAATCACTTGGGATATGTTGTGCCTTCAATGACCTGAAAGTTGACCCCAAGGTCAAAGGTTATTTATGACCTTGACTTTAAACTTCGGTATTTTTTTATTTAATTTTGTTAGAAATTTTTATCAAATAAACCCAAAAAGTATTTAGAAAAAGTGTTTAGACAACATTTTGCTTACATTTGGTTAGAAAGCAAAATGCCAGAGGTCAAGGTCATGTTAAAAGTTCTTAGCAACGACCCTTACTTGATATAAAAGTACCTAGCAACCATACATAGTTGGGTTCAGATTGATACGAACTATGATATACATCCTAATTAAAAGTTGAGGGGTCAATATTTTCAACATAAACTTCACCAGCCATTCTCATATAATCAGAAAATTCATAGCAACCATCCTTGTATTGGTGCTTTACTAAAGTTGTAATTCTTCCATTTAAACTCTCAAATTTCTTTAAAGAACAGGTATTGTGTTTCTTAAATAATTCACATACATGAGTTTACTCATGTAAATTTCAGTTAATCGCCAGCAACTTTGTTTCCTGTTCTTACTTGAATTACAAATGCTGTTTTCCCAAAGTATTTTATCAATTTTCCGAAAAAATACCAGTTGAATCATTATATCATTTACTTGGGGAGTCCGGGACTCGTGTTTTACTTTTATGTTCTTAATCTTGAGTCTTCAATGCATGTAAAAAAAGTAATATAACAAAACATTAATTTTATTGAATATGGATAAATGAACAATTCAATAGTAAAAATTACCAACAAGACTCAATCATTTAATCAAAATATTCAAAATTTCATTTTACTCCATACTGGCGTTTTGCCTTTTAATGAATACTAGTACTAAAGGAGAAAAAATCAAATAACAGGATTTTTTTTTATTGTTTCCTTAGTTACTCTTGTAGCTATACATAGCTTATTCTATATTAATATATTTATGTCAATACTAAATGACGAGTGTTACCCCAAATTGACTTTAAAGGGTATTTACTCTTATTTGGGGTTGTCAAATGAATTTAAGGTTGGATTGCACAATCACAGTACAAATTGGTCTAGTTATTTGCCCAAATCGGCAAAGGAGAAGGTATCTATAATAAGGAGCGTTTTTGGCCCCCTCTCAAAAGATGTCTGAATTCATACCATTGCTAGCTTAAGTATAGAAACCTAAAAAAAAAATGATTTTTTTTTGTTCCGGTAAAAAGAAGGTTGCCTAGCAACCATTTTTACTACATAATATAATTAGCACATACAAATTGCTGTATCTGTACAGATAACCATATTTTCCAGATAAGATGGTTGGTTTTGAGAAGAACTTGAAGTTACAAATAAATAGTCACTTCAATTTGAGTTAACAAATTGCTTAGCAACCACTTAGCAACAGAAATAATCCCGAGCAACGGTTAATAAAAGGTGATTTGTGTCCTTTTAAGTATGAGTCTAGCAACATAAACATGATAAATTTCATAAAAAACAATTGTCCTTATTTTTTTTACTAAAATTTTTCTTTTCAAATGAGCCATTTAAGGGGAGAAATTTTTTTCAGTAAAAAAAACCATACTGGACTAATAGGGATTTTTTTTAAAATTATTACTTGTAGCAAGTTCAGTGACACTATTATTTCTTTTTATTTTCTTAAAGCATATGATAAAACCTATATTCCCACAATTATTCAAATTATATCTCAAAGAATTTTTTTATGCACAGAAGTGTGTTTTTTCAGGAATAATGTAATCAAATTTAGGCAATTTTCAATGACTCGTATCTTGTAAAATAGCACGGTGACCCACCCATCCGTTTTACTATATTTCTAAAAAAAAAAAGCATGGTAAAATCTGTATTTTAGCAAATTATAAGAAAATTCTGTCTCAAAAAGTCTATACTTATGATCGGATGAGTTAAATTATTTGAAATCGTGTCTTGGTGATAATTTTTGAACTTCTAGTTTCCTTCTGCTATAATATGGTATTTTTGATATTAGGCAAAAAAGCACAGTCTTTAAAGGGCAATAACTGCAATAAAAATCAGCTGATGATTTCGACGAAGAAGATCTAATGCTGCTGATAATCTATTAAATTTAATGTTTCTCTTTCTCTTTTATTGTTTTCAAGATAATAGGCAACACAAAAAAAACATAAATGGGGAATGTGTCCGTGGAACACAGATGATGCAATTTTTTTGATGATGGACAATTTAAACTTGCATTTTATTCTGTTATTCTATTTAAGCCATGTAATCCATCATGGGATACATTTTAATGTACATTATAACTCTAATGATGATTGTGTCCAAATCTGGTTTGTGGAGGAGTCCGGTTAAAAGATATTTTTTCAAAAAATGTTACATTTTAGACACTTTAACCAGATGCTCCGCAGGGGGCAGCTTTATACGACCGCAGAGGTCGAACACTGAACAGTTTGGGCAAATATGAACACAACATTTAAGCTTGATACAGCTCTGAATTTGGATTGTGATTAAATAGTTTACACAACATAGGTTTCTGACACAGAATGAATGTGGTCTAAGAACTTAAACTTAAAAACTTAAATTTTCTAAATTGGACATTTACCTATTATGGTCCACTATCCAAAATCTAAATACATGGTTAGATTCAGCATATCATAGAACCCCAAGAATTCAATTTTTAATGAAATCAAATAATGTTCAATTTAAAACCCTTTAGACCTCAATGTGGACCAATTTGATAACCGGGCCCAAATATTAAAAATCTAAATACATGGTTAGATTCAGCATATTGAAGAACCCCATATATTCAATTTTTGTTGAAATCAAACAAAGTTTAATTTTTGACCCTTTGGACCTTCAACGTCAGGTTCTCTAACCACATAAACCAAATAATCGTCATCACTTTCTTCATCAGAACTTGTCAGAGTGCTATCATGAAGACTTGGCGTTGGTTGTGGATCTGTTTCCCTATTCTTCCTGGGTCTTAATCGTGGTGCAGGAGTAGGTCTAGGCTTCTCCTTTTCTTCATTTTCATCGATGGAAACTGAACCAATAGGCAACATTATGTAAGGTTCTTTTTCTTCCATGTCCGCTTTCCTTCTTTACTGTTAAGACTGGAATAGTGGAGTTAGGCTGGTCTAATATGACGTAACTGTCATTTTCCCTTTTATCAGATAGCTTGTGTTTTCCATCGAAACTCAGAATCTTTACAAGTACAAAAAATGTACTCGGTCGCCTGGATGTAATATGGCTCCACGCACTTTGTTGTCATAATGTTTCTTCTGACGTCCTTGCGCTATCTTTGCTGAATTCGTAGCTAACTCATACGATTTCTTCAGTCTTTCTTTTAAATTCCCAACATACTTTTGTCTTCTGTTCTTTTGTTGTTTCTATTCCTAGTGCAAGATTTATAGGTAGGTGTGGTTCTCTGCCAAACATCAGAGCAAATGGTGAAAATCCTGTCGTTTCCTGTTTAGTGCTGTTGTATGCATGAACAATTGGACCGAGGTATGCTTTCTAATCGGCTTTCTGGTGATTCTGTAATGTGCCAAGCTTATTCAATAATGTGCAATTGAAACGTTCGCATTGACCATTACCCATGGGATGGTATGGTGTTGTTTTTTACTTCTTGACACCAGTTATACTGCAAAGTTCTTTCATTAAACGGCTCTCAAAGTTTCCTCCTTGGTCTGAGTGTATGCGTTCTGGAAGACCATAGTGTACCACGTAGTTATTAAAGAACGCTTCTGCTGTTGTTCTTGCACTCATGTTCTTAGTCGGTATCGCCTGGGCATATCTTGTAAAATGGTCGGTTATTACCAAGATGTGCTGGACACCACCTTTCGAAAGTTCTATAGTGTGAGGAAATCCATACAAACAATTTCCATTGGTTGTGTTGTTCGGATGTTCGTCAATGGAGCTCTTTGGTTGGGTAGCTTAAAAATCCACACTACCACACATATTTGTTTATTTCGTTTGAATTGTTTTAAACTTGTGATTTCGGGGCCTTTTGTAGCTGAATATGCGGTATGTGCTTTGCTCATTGTTGACCGTATGGTGACCTGAAGCTGTAAATTTCTGTAATTTGGTCTGTTGTGGAGAGTTGTCTCATTACCAATCATACCACCTCTACTTCTTTTTTTATATTGAACAAGAAATGTTAACCTTGATCATGGATTTCAATCATTAGGGAACAACCATTTAACTTCCAGGAAGGGGTTGTGTATGGGTTTTTTTCTTAAAAAATATATTCTAATCCCCAATTTGATCCAAAAAAAAATATTCTGGTCAAGTTGATGACAAAAACATTTATTCTGAATGCAGATTTCCACCCTGACAGTGTTAAATATTAAAAAAAAAATCTGATTGATACCGTTGAAAAAACAATGTAAATCTTTTCGCGCCTTGCGTGCTTTTTTCTTTCATTAACCACGCTCCTCCCCCTTTGAGGCTAAATGGTTGCTCCCTTATCAGTGTGACATTCACAGCTATTTATTTTGATGGGAAATCTTTTCATACCTTTATTCCTGTACAATGTGAACAATTTAACGAGATATTAAGCAAATTCGAGGCAAGGTTCACTCAATTCGTCATTTGACATCATTTTTACTTATTTTTCCGTTAATATAGAACGGTAACCGTTGTAGAAAATATTACACATCACAATAAATAATATTTTCGATATCATAAAAATAACAAATAAATAAACACTAGAACACACCCGCAAAATCGCGGGCATAAACAGCTTGTAAACTGTTGTCGGATGAATTTTTGAAAAAGATATTATGTCTGGAGAATTTCACATTTAGGAATAGAATGCTTCTTTTTGTAAATTTATTGGGGTGTAAAAGCGTTGACCGAAGTACATTTTGTATGAAGCGCGGAAGCGCTTCATTCTAAAAATGTACGCATGGTCAACGCTTTTACAACCCTATAAAGTTACAAAAAGAAGCATTCAATACTTATAATTACATTTTTTTTAGCTATGATCAAGAAAAAACGAATTTTATATTGTTTTTATTTAATTCACCTGTGCACTTTATTGTGGGACCACGTGCTATCATGAATGAAAAGTTTTATTGAGTGATACAATTGCTTACGGAATAACACGTGATGTGCTGTTAGCTAATCAGAATAAAGTATTATAATGAAACATACATCTAATGTAATTATAAGGTATTAAAAGCCCTCTTTCAAAAGTCCGTTATTTGTTTCCTTTCTGTTAAATTCAATTATTTTCGTGTTTCTGGCCTTATACGACAATTATTCTTCCACTTTGCTTCAATGCATATTTTGGTAAAACTCAAATTAAATTAAAAATTTGCACCGCTTCAAACATGAAATAAATGAAACTGCGTATAGACAATTATTATTCTAATAAAATATGCTTCTAGGACAATCCATCAGTGTTTTTTTCTTTCAAGAGCCCCATTAATTAACATGCCAATGGTAGGATTTGAATCTTGTAGAAATGACTAAGGCTAAATTGATGGGTGACGGAGGTGCCCTGATCCCGAAATCCCGGGCTAACAACATTAAATCCCGAGGTGCATATTTTAACGAAATTCATATCCCAACATCACGAAATTCGAGAGAAAAAAATCCCGGATCCTGGAAGGATCAATCCCGAAATCCCGAGCTTAAAATAAATAAACGAAACCACCCTTTTCTCTGTCTATATTAATTTTCCGTCACCGTGCCCAAGGATTTGTATAGTCTTACTATACAAATCCTTGCCGTGCCGGATATTAGATACCATCTAGTCCAAACATTTTTGCCGGTGTGGTTTAGACCAGAGACATATATACACAGAGATTGGCAACTCCGTGAAATCCCGTAAAAGATCGCGGCCCGGGATGAGATTCTCGTCGATAAATATTAGAACATGTAATCTAGTCAGGGATGAATAACCTCGATAGATAATCAAGAAAAGCAATGGGAAAATTATTTCAGATCATATTATAATTTCTTTTTAAAAAAAATACTTGAAATCGTTATATTCATTTTTATGTATTTATTGAGAAAAATATTTTTTTCTGCATTTCATATAATTTAAAAATTCAAATCTGGTAATGATCAATTGTTATTACAAGAAACTTTTCTTTACCGCATATCTTTGCAATAGTTTGCTCCTTAATTACACAGTGAAATTGTGTGTGTCCGATTTTCCAGTAATTAGTCCCTTAGAGTTGTGACTGTTGATTCACAGGTGTGCGATTACGCAATTTATTGCCCTCCGATCACCTGAATCTTGCCGGAGGTGAAGTTTTATATGGATTATTACTTGGTAATTGTTTTTAAAACTAAACAAATTCTGACATATTATTTTAACCATGACCAGAACTTTATTTTAACAGAAGCACTGGCCAATACTATAGTATTTAATCAGGAAAACAAAAAGTCTTTTAACATGTCAAAAAAGAAATGAAGCAACTTTTTCATATATACAAAATATGTAGCCAGTAGAATTTTGTATAGTGAGAAACTGATTTTATCTGTTTTAATTTAATTTTAATTTTTAATTGTCGATTTGACCTAGAATAAAATTATTTATGGAACCTTTGCATAAATTTGATTTTCCTAAATGCACGTACATTATAGTGTTGTCGAAATCACTATTTTTGCTGCCATGAAATATTGAATATGAATCTGTCATTATTTGTAGTTTTTTTTAAGACTTAATATCACAGACTCTGATTAAAAACAATTTGTATCAGAAGTACATAAAAATGTGAACTGTAGAATTTTAATGTTTTGTTTCATAGATCACCGGAATACTGCACCATCTTATCTTTACTCTTTCCTATCGGGTAGTGAAACTTGAGTTTGAAATAAGAAAGATTTAAAATTGTGCACACGTTTTTTCTGATCTTTTGTGGGTTAATGTTGTTCAAGATAATTTTCGGTGCAGTTATTTTCTTTTCATTTGTTATTTTTTCCTCTGTGTTACACGACCATGTACTTTTTGTATTGCCCCTTGACATCTCCTGCTTCTGTTTAAACCTTTTCCACCATATCTTTTATTTAAAACAGATGTCATCTGTTTTAAATAAAATAGTCTCATTCCCGGAATTGGTTATACAGTAATTCATTTTAATATCAGCTTTGTTATAAGCATATAAACTGCTTGGTCTCTTCACACAACTTATGTTTAGGACGGAATGCATCAATAGGTACATACATGTACCAGGTTATGGATATATAAGTACATGTTATGTGCTTTTGACCTTCACAAGAATTCTTAAACATTCATAGATGTGCAAAGAATATTGTTGTCGTTGGGTTGTTGTCTCAATGACATATACCTCACATTTCTGTTTAGTCATAGCATCTGTGCCTTTTCAATTTATTGCAGAAAATATTAGCATAAACATTTTTTTTCAAAACAGGAGAGGTGAAATAGTGATCACAGAATGAGGACATGTAAAACTGAAACAGATAAATATAAATAAGCACCATTGACAATTTGTTAAAGGACTGAAACAAACACAGATGGTGACCAATGTGAGCGACTAGTGTACAGTAGTAGAGTGAACATTTCTTGCTTCTTTTTCTACACATTTTGTCATTTCATGTAAACAATTAAATATGTTACTTTCCATGGAGAGGAAGGAATTTGTGAAACGAAATATTTTGCTATTTAGTACTGTCAAGATATATCACAGGGGTGTTGTAAGATAAATGAATAGTTTCTCTTTTTTTACATTATGCTACCTTTATGCTACAAGGGTAGCATTGTCCATTCTCATGATGTACAAAGATATTATAGAGTGGCCTTCCAATGATAGTCATACATGTAAATCATTGTCTCATTAGCAATCATACTACATCACCATATTGTTATACATGTACATGTATACTTTGTAAACATAAAGAAGACAATTGAAGTTGAACACAAGATATTTATTTGCTTTTTTATCCATCTGCACAACTGCCACTGTATTACTTCTGCTTCAAATTCAATAGATTGAATGCAGAGTCTTGTATTTGTTTTTAGTTCAATGGTCTCGTCATCAATTGCACAAAAATCGCATACACATGTACATCAAGTTTGGCATATGAACTACAATAGTATGGTGTTTTTACAGTCAGGATAAGCACATGTAATTTTCTCTCTTACAAAACCATTGTTAAGTATCACATTTGGATAAAGTCATCACTAATAGTTGTTCCTGTTTGCCAGGGAGTCTTATTTTCAATCAGAAAGACTTGGGAGTCCTACATTCATGTATGATATTATATCTCTTGTATGCTGCACTGTTAGGAAAATTTGATCAACATCCTTGTTCTTTATAACATGCAGGATCCTGTTAAAAAAAAGCTGTCAGATACTGAATGTAAATATATATATATAAAATTGTAAATGTCATCAAAGTGGTGGAAATAATGAAAAAAAAAAACAATTTTTATACACAAATCCAGCGTCTTGTGAAATTAAATCATGTGATGGGTACAATTTTTCTCTAAAGATGGACAAGTTTATAAACTGTAGCCACGGACAGGGGTCTGTCTGTATATTGAAGAATATTAAAATGACCGACAGCTATAATACTGTTTTTAATTGTAAATTGCATCACAGTTGGTGAAAATATGAAAAATACAACTTGTGTACACATATCCAGTATGTCATAGCAATGTTATTCATGTTATTGGTACATTTATTCTCTAAAGATTGACAAGTTTATAATCTGTAGCCTTTTACAAAGGTCTCTCTAAATATTGAATAAAATGAACAAGGCCAACACCTAAAATACTTATTTTTAATTGTAAATTGCATCAAAGTCATAGGAAAGTAATGCATGTGCTGGGTACAATAATTCTCTGAAGATGCAAAAGTTTATAAAGTGTAAACGGACAGGGGTCTCTCTTGATATTGAAGCAAAACACCATGGCCGACAGCTATAATACTGATTTTTGATTGTAAATTGCATCAAAGTGGTTGAAAATATGAAAAAAAAACAACCTCTATATCCCAATCCAGTTTGTCATAGGAAAGTAATGCATGTGCTGGGTACAATATTTCTCTGAAGACGGAAAAGTTTATAAAGTGTAAACAGACAGGGGTCTGTCTTGATATTGAAGCCAAAAAAAAACATGGCCGACAACCAGAATACTGATTTTTAATTGTAAATTGCATCAAAGTGGTTGAAAATATGAAAAAACAACCTCTATATCCCAATCCAGTTTGTCATAGGAAAGTAATGCATGTGCTGGGTACAATATTTCTCTGAAGACGGAAAAGTTTATAAAGTGTAAACAGACAGGGGTCTGTCTTGATATTGAAGCAAAAAAAAAATGGCCGACAACTAAAATACTGATTTTTAATTGTAAATTGCATAAAAGTGGGTGAAAATATGAAATAACAACTTATTACACAAAAAACAATATGTCTGGGGGAAAATTATTCATCACACAAATTGTTTTATTCCTTTTCGAATGAAAATGTTTTGATAAAAATTACGACCTTGTTAAAAATTTCCATAACGTGCATGTCGGCCAAGCTTTCCCCTCATTATATACTGCATTAAAACGTTAATCGTCGCAATATTTTAACTAATAACTACTACAAACTGAATAAAACAAGGTAATTCATATACGAAATTGAAATATATACTTAGGGACGACATCAAAAGATCGATGTAGGATAAAAAACTTAAATCAAATAGTTTGGGGGTGGGGGGTTAAAATTCTACAAGTTTTGTATATTTAAAATCGATTTTTACATATATCCCTATTGGTAAATCAATTTTTCCTAAATTAAGTTAAGAGGGGGGTGGGGGTGTCAGTGAAAACACTATGTGAATTAAGTTTTTTATCCTACATTGAACTTTTGATGTCGTCCCTTACATTATGCTGTTTTGAAATGCTTGATGTAAAATAAATCGAAGCGAGGTGGTGTACTTGTCGTGATAGAATCAAAATGACAATCTCGTTAAAGTCTCGTGAGATGCGTGCTTTGGATTAGATTTCGCTGACCACTGTTACTGTTTTGGGTGACATTTACTTCCACGAATACCATAGTTTTTCTGCATTTGCACGTCTCGGTGGTGCAGACCACCGATCCTTTACACCATTCTATGCAGCTGCGTGCAGTGATACTGAGTTCTCGGCTATATTCCGATGTGCCTAAGGTGTTTTTAAGAAGCTCTAGATCTCCAATATCGTAACATGACTGCAATACACAATATTCACAATATTAGAATTAACTGTGTGAAACTGCTTATTTTTGTTTAGTTATTTTTGTTTCTTATCATTAAATATATGATAACCAGATGCTCCGCAGGGCGCAGCTTTATACGACCGCAGAGGTTGAACCCTGAACGGTTGGGGCAAGTATGGACACAACATTCAAGCTGGATTCAGCTCTAAATTTGGATTGTGATTAAAAAGTTGACACAGCATAGGTTTCTGACACAGAATGAATGTGGTCTAATGAACTTAAAATATTTTTTTTGCCTTTGAGCAATTCACTATGCTGTTGAATATTAATCCTCTCAAAAAAATGTTTGAAGAAATTTATGAAATCTGAAATGAGAAAAATCCCCCCCCTCCCCATTTTTTATTTCACATCCCTCTTTCCCTTTTTCCAAAACTGATCTCAATTCAAATTTTTTATGGAGTTTGCAACAATAACTACTCATTTAAATACATCATAAAATAAAATTATAAAAATGTAACAAAAGGTGCTTGTTATCACTGAATGGTAAAGATTGTTTTAATTTATCAGTTGGTAGTAAAAGTGAATATACATTGTATATTGTATAAAACAATGATTTAAGTTGATTCAACTACTATTCTGGACAAAGAAAGATAACTCCAATTGAAAATTTCTTGCTATTGCACAATATTTTGCAATTAGATATTTCTTGCTATTGCGCAATACTGTGCAATTGAAAATATTTGCTATTGCACAATACTGTGCAATTGAAGATTTCTTGCTATTGCGCAATACTGTGCAATTGAAAATTTCTTGCTACTCCACAATACTGTGCAATTGAAGATTTTTTGCTATTGCTGAATACTGTGCAATTGAAGATTTTTTGCTATTGCTGAATACTGTGCAATTGAAAATTTCTTGCTATTGCACAATACTTAATATAATAATTTTGGATCCTGATTTGAACCAACTTGAAAACTGGGCCAATAATCAAAAATCTAAGTACATGTTTAGATTCAGCATATCAAAAAAGCACAACAATGTCTGTAAAAATCAAACTAAGTTTAATTTTAGACCCTCTGGACTTTAATGTAGACCAATTTGAAAACGGGTACAAAAATTAAGAATCTACATACACAGTTAGATTTGGCATATCAAAGAACCCCAATTATTCAATTTTTGATGAAATCAAACAAAAGTTTAAATTTGGACCCCCATTTGGACAACTTGAAAACTGGGCCATTAATAAAAAATCTAAGTATATTTTTAGATTCAGCATGTCAAAGAACCCCCAGGATTCAATTTTCGTTAAAATCTAACTAAGTTTAATTTTGGACCCTTTGGACCTTAATGTAGACCAATTTGAAAACGGGACCAAAAATTAAGAATCTACAAACACATTTAGATTCGGCATATCAAAGAACCCCAATTATTCAATTTTTGATGAAATCAAAACAAAGTTCAATTTTGGACCCTTTGGACCCCTTATTCCTAAATTGTTGACACAAAAACTCCCAAAATCAAACCAAACCTTTCTTTTATGGTCATAAACCTTGTGTTTAAATTTCATAGATTTCTATTTACTTATACTAAAGTTATAGTGCTAAAACCAAGAATAATGCTTATTTGGGCCCCTTTTTGGCCCCTAATTCCTAAACTGTTGGGTCCTCAACTCCCAAAATCAATCCCAACTTTCCTTTTGTGGTCATAAACCTTGTGTCAAAATTTCATAGATTTCTATTTACTTTAACTAAAGTTATAGTGCGAAAACCAAGAAAATGCTTATTAGGGCCCTTTTTGGCCCCTAATTCCTAAAATAGTGGGACCAAAAGTCCCAAAATCAATCCCCACCTTCCTTTTGTGGTCATAAACCTTGTGTTAAAATTTCATAGATTTCTATTCACTTTTACTAAAGTTAGAGTGCGAAAACTAAAAGTATTCGGACGACGACGCCGACGACGACGCCAGCGTGATACCAATATACAACCAAAAACTTTTCAATTTTTGCGGTCGTATAAGAACACCTTTTTAATGACGTGACAACTTGAAGGGTCACACCGTATAACGAGTGTAAAAGTATTTAAATTAAACATGTTAATTACCACGACAATACGCGTATGGTATGATCATAACCATACGAGTATGGTCCGAAAACTCATATGGTCCGGAACATAACCATTAGGCGAAACTGTCGGACTTGCAGGGTTATCTAACCTTTACCATATTTTCATGTTTCAGAAGTTAGCATTATGTTTTCATGGTTAAGTTTGTTTTTCAGATACTATCAGGGATAGTTTATATATGTGGTGTGTGGAATGATTGCAAGGTGAACATTTCGTCTATATAATGCAAGGAGTACATGTTATTCTATATCTATCACCAGAAGTGGTATCACAAATTGAAATTTTGAAATACATTTAAACAATAATACCGAATTATCCCTGCTCACTGTAATGTAGATTGAGCTAATATCCAAGGCTATTCTACATGTATACAGTGGCGGATCCAGGGGGAGGGTTCCGGGGGTTGGAACCCCCTCCCCACTTAATTTTGTGCGATCAATGCATTTGAATGGGGACATATAGTTGGAACCCCCTCCTTTTGTCCTGGGTTGGGACCCCCCCTTTGTAAAATGGCTGGCTCCGCCCTTGTGTATATATGGTCAAAATGGATTTTCATTCAGAATACTACTTCATAATTTGTCGGAAAAAATATATAATAGGTTTTGAACAAATAAAGCATTATGCCTTTATTTATTCTTCCTTTTTCTGTCTTATTCACAAAACATGTGTGTGAGAATTTTCTTTTGTCACAGTACACCAATAGTGTGGCCATTTGAAGTGTCAAATGTAACCTTTTCCAAACAGCACAAGTATCATTTATTCTATGATAATAATTACTGCTGGTCCACTTAATAATGCTGTGTATTAATGAGTATTAATATAATGATACTAATTCAGTTAAATTTATTTATTTGTGAAACATAAATAATAATGAACAGCATATTTGTAGCATTTGATAAGAATCATAACACAAGCACCAACAAATTAAATGTAGAAAAATAAGTAGAAAATTTAAAAATGAACACTAAAAATATCAAAATTCTTCATGCATAGATCTTTGTACAAAAATAAATATTATTTTGCATGTTTATGCTACACACATTAAGTTTGTTTTGCATCCTCTTGAATCCAAGTCATATGTTTTTTCATATTTGTATCTTTACACCATAAGCATCATTCGTTTCAACTGTTACTCAATATGATAGTGATGCTCCCGAAACAAAAACTTATTTAACTTGTATGAGTTAATCTCAAAACTGGCAAGACATTGTCCCAAAAGTTTGTGTTAGATTGAAAATTATAATGAAATTAGTGTAGGAGAATTAACATTTTCAGCACTACTGTCACTCGTTGTTCTTGATGCTTCAGTACTGCATGTATTTGGACCATTAGTTATTGGTGTAAGGCCAGTATGATCAACCATATTGTCTAATGTGAAATAAAATCCGTTTGATGGCGTTGTAATTGGAATGCCCATAGCTTTTTCAGATTTAAAAGATAGAGTACTTGGTCTTGTTGAAGCACATGCATTCACACAACTGCCTTCTAATGGTTCAGATTTGATTTTAAGTGTACGGGGACTATACTCTTGCTTATCTTGTTTTTCAACCTTGCACACTGGTGTGTGAGCTTGTAAAATGAATTCCAACTGATCCTTCTCTTGCTGAAGAGACTGAATTTCTATTTCCAAATTATCTCTTTCTTTTTCCAATCCATCAGTTTCCTATAAGAACAATAAAACCTATTAAATCTAGAGCAAAAATTAATCTAGACTAGAAGATGGTCAACCTTTTTTTCATTGGTCATATAATTTTATGTCATACTTATAAACATATCCCTCAATTCAAAACCTGAAATAATATTATCCATGTCTGAAATATTCATATTTTGTTGCTCCAAAATAGATTTGATATTTTGTTAAAAATTCCAAAGCTTATTTGGACCCAGGTTTGGACTCATTATCTGTATATTACATGTAAGAAAAGAAACATTTTTTTTCTCCATCTTGTTTTATAATAATTAAGTGCATGTGCCATCATCCTTTTCGGTCACTTTGTGAATAGAAGATGGCTTTAGTTATTCTGCATGTCAACAAAGGTATGACACCCTTTCATTAATTGAAATTAATATTTTAAAGTTTTGTCCTATGTCCAGTAAAACTTCTCTTTTTAAAATCATTCCTGCACAAAATTTAATTAAACTTACATTTACAAGTCTATTTGTATGGTCAACCCTTCTTTGGCGACACTTAGCTGCAGCTAGTTTGTTTCTCTCTCGTCTAATCCTTCTCCGTTCTTCTTCCTCTGCTGATAACTATAATAAGAAAGAAACAGGAACGATTAAGAAAGTGAGAGATTGTTCAATCGGTTTGTAAACCACTTTTAATACTCATATAGCTTGTTGGCATGCGTGCCGATGATGTACATACATTTTTGTATTTCTACTTCTTTATTTGAATGATAGGTTATATTACGAGAAATATACTGTAAAAACAAGCAATCAGTCACAAATGAAAATGTTGACATTAAAATGTATGACTCGACATGAGCTTGCGGGCACTTGTTATGTAGACGACACCCGGGAAAATGAAAGTTTTTAAAAATTAATAGCACGTAAAAGTGTCAATAAGACGGATGAACTACGGTTTCTCAAACATGATAAACAGAAACGGAAATTGTAATAGTCTTATCTTGTCGGTTCAACGTCCGCCTCTTATTAACTTGTTTGTAACTGGTATTAAAAATATATTAACTTGTAATCCGGATAAAAGTGAGTACACACCGGAACGTGTGATATTTACAGATTTTGATAAAACATTTACGTGTATTAGGGAATATAAAATATGCATGTATTGTTGGAGATATCAAATTCCAACTGTAACTTGAATTGATTGGTATCTGGCTGCAGCATAATAAAGACAAAATTATATTGCGTCTAACTTGATATAAAGATAGATAATTTGTAAACACTTCGAGATCGGAATTTTCGTGCTCACTAAATCTTTACTATCAATAACATGAATATACACGGCATATATTCCGACATTCAGACCCGTATTTATTCTTACTCCTTGATACCTGGCAGGTGATTTGTTCTTGCTTATGCTTGGCACGGTGAAGCAATGTAATAATTGTCATTTAATCTCTGAAAGAATATTCATGGTTCGCATGCTTATAATGCGGACTTGTGAGAGGTACATACGTGATATTTATATACTTACATTTTCATCATTTCTTCTTCGCCCTCCTTTGCGGCCAGGTCCACTTGACATCATATATGAAGTAGTGACATGAGAGTCTCCTGATTCTGACACTCTCGATTTCTTACTAGGAGTCCAATCCGAATCGCTGCTATCGCCATAATCATACCCATCATTTGACCTGTCGTGTAGGTCAACAACTGGTGGTAAAAATCCACTCTGAGTTAAAGGGTTTTGACCTGAATTAACAGGTACTGATTGTAATTCTATGAATGTTTGTTCAAGGTTTGATAATGTTGAAGGCGTAAGAAGCGATGTCGGTGTTGAAGCTGATGTAACACCATAAGATACTGAAGGCACAACATACTGAAAAAAAAGAAGTAACAATATTTGACTATATACCATTAAACTACAATAGCGACACGTTTTACTTGATTACTTTTTTTTCTTCCCGAGATCATATAAAAACCATCTTAAATCATACATTTAATTGTACCTTCATATACGGCTCTGAAATGCACCTTAACAAATTATGATACATACCCGTGAACTATTTCTTCCATAAAAATTAGAAAAATTTTGCCACATTGCGAGTTAAATATTGTAAAGCTTATGTATACATGAAGTTGGTATGTATACATGTGTACATATATATATACTAAATTATCAGTCAAATTTGTCACGTGTAGTCTAAATTTAGCCGATTCGGCGCATGCGTTTTAGCCTTTATGTCTTTAGGGGGAACAATACAATCAAGTTCTTTTTTTTTATTACATTTGTATGCATTAAATTAAAATTAGTAAAAAAATAAAATAAATACTTTGTTTAGTACTTTAATAACACAAATTATGGCTATCAAATAAAAGACATGAAAGTTGATACTTACTGAACTGACTGATGAGGCGTTAGACATGTTGGAAAGAATCTTCGCCACGTATTTTGATTCTTCACTATAGTTTTCTCCTTTTTCGGCTGCACTATTGTACATGTTACTTTAAATCTTATAGTTTTCCTCTTGGTTGAAACTGAATAAATTTGGTAATACGTTAATAATGCCGATATAAATTTCAAATCTTTTATCCAAGTATATTATGACTCACGACTAGTTGTGATTCGTATATGACAGGGAATATACCAGTTGGTCTTATATACACAAGTGAGTCACAATGAATCATGTTCCCAAAATAGTAACATTACTCATTCGCCGTGTGGAAGTTTCGGACTTTACAATCATATGAACCAAAAGACGAGAGAAGTCTAGAAAGTAAAGTTTAAATTTAGACACTCCTTATTTGGCGATACTCTATTACGTCAATCCACTGTTTACGTATGTTTATAACAAACAAATATCTAGAGCGTGAAATTATTAACAGGTTAAGGCTTTCCTGCCTTCGTGCATTGAACCAGAGTCCTTTTAAAATAAAATTGTATTAAATATCTCTGATTAATTATTAACAAACACTCTGGTTTACATTTTTATCGTAAGTTTATAGTTCAAGAACAAAGGAAAGATGCCTGCATGTCGGGATATGTGAGGGCCTTGATAATAATGGCGACAAAAATTAATGAATACAACAAATTGAATGAGCCTAAAATATAGGGAAAAGAGAATGAATGGGATGCAAAAAGATAAAAAAAAAAAATGACTGTGAAAAATAAAAGAGATCTACCTACATATTAATTTCGGACTTTGTAGTGTTTGAACGCCTTCCATGAACTGTCCAAGCTGGGACCATAGATGTACATCTATGCTGGGACCTATACAGTGTACCATAAGAATAAAGATACATACAGATGTATCGAAAGTTTCTGTCCTTTTTTACGTATAAAGAGACACAATAGAACTGTATTCAAACATAATCATTATCAATTGAAAAGAAAAAAAAATTAAAGATTTAATATATATTATCCGAAAGACTAACTTAGAAACAAACAAAATTTTCAAGAGTTATCTTTCTTTGTTTGCAATAAAGAAAGTTATTGAAAAATCCATAATATTTTAGTTTTTTTTTTATACGACGGGACGTATTATAGTATTAATGAATGGGTGTTTTTATAATGGCCCTGTTATATGTCCAAGGTCTGTTATAATGGTCGAGGAAGTCTGTAATGGCCCGAGGCAACGCCGAGGGCCATTACAGACATCCGAGGCCATTATTACTGACCGAGGACATATAACAGAAACATTATAAAAACACCCATTTCTTAATACATTTATTAACCAACTGAATAAAAGTGTATGTGTTAATATACCAAATATCCAAGATATTAAGTTGACAGAAGTTATGTGTTGAAAAACAGGAGGAACAGTGATCCCTATATATGGTTCTTTAATGTTAGTTGCTGGTTACTAAATTAAATAAAATACAAAAAAGTATTATACTCTTTACAACTTAATTTTGTTAACTTTATTAAAAACCCTAACTGTGCTTTATACAGACAAACCGGGCATTAATACAGGGCCATTACAGAAAAACAGGGCCATTACAGAAAAAAACAGGGCCATTACAGAAAAACAGGGCCATTACAGAAAAACAGGGCCATTACAGAAAAAAACAGGGCCATTACAGAAAAACAGGGCCATTACAGAAAATATGTTATTTTTAATAACCAGTCATTTTGGCAATAATGTACTTAGTTGGTTAATAATATGGTATAATACAAATGTCCGGTGTCCGTCCGTCCGTCCGTCTGTCTGTCTGTCCGGCGTAAACATGTCGCACCGTACTTGAGAACGACTTATCTAAATTTCATGAAACTTGATATAGTTGTTTTTTATGATGGTCAAATGATCTGTATACTTTTTGGTGAAAATAAGATTTAAACTTTTTGAGTTACGGCACTTTGTAACTAAAACAGGGGTGTGTTTTTTTTCACATGTATCTCAAAAACGATTTTTGATTATTGCTTAAAACTTTACACACTTCTTAGTTATATTAATCTTAATATCTGTATACTTTTTGGTGATGATTCAAAATTTCATTTTTGAGTTATTGAGTATTTTGTAAAAAAGGGGGAGGGTTTTTTACATGTCGCGCCGTATCTCAAAAACGATTTATGATTATTATTTAAAACTTTACACACTTCTTTGTTATATTAATCTAAAGATCTGTATACTTTTTGGTGGGGGGGGGGGGGGGGGGGGGGTTTCACATGTCCCGCCGTGTCTCAAAAGCAATAAATGGTAATTGCTTAAAACTTTCCAGAAACTATTTATGAAATTGCATAAAACTTTCACACAAGACGTCGGGCGTATCATGCGCTCATGGCGCAGCTGTTTATTTTAGATGAAGTCAGCTCAGACCAAAAGGATGGATTTTTATACATATATTATTTCTATGGTATCTATAGGAAAGAGCGGCTTTCTATTTCATCATAGAAGAATGGTTATGGCCTTGGGGACAAGATACTGATGATCTATTTTTTTTTTAAATAAAATGAAAGTGACATCACTATTTTTGTCAGAAATCTGGAAAGGTGACTGTGAGGAATTCAAAATAAACGGATTTAACTTAATTTCAATATGTCTTATTAGGGGACGACCATTTGATATTCGGGGGGGGGGGGGGGGGGGGCAGGAGGATTTTTTTTTTATTTTTTTTTTTTTAAACTAAATGGACAGATTATTCATTTTCTGCACTATTGAAGCAAGATTTTTCATTTTCATGAAAGCAAGGGACTGATTATTCATTTTTACAACTATATTTATGATATTCGAAAACATACAATTTTTAAATGATTTCAGTTTATTATTAATAATACATGCATAGTCAACAATGGTCAAGTCATTATGAACCATCTAATCAGAATTAATCATCATCCTCTGCAGAAATGAATCTTTTATATTCCCAACTGCATATACATGTATTGCATACATACATTTAGTATTAAAGTTTGGTTGTAACTAGCCTCTTTTAAAAGTAATGTCATGACAAATGTATTTCGCGGAGCGAGGCAAAAAAAATTTTGAAGGGTTTTGGAGCCACTTTCAAGGCCCAAGAAGCTATAGAACAAATGATGCAAAATCATGCCAAGGTGTTCCGAAGACCCTATCATAATCTGAAAATGCAAGTTTTGATTTAATAATATTTTGAAACTATATATTGGTCTCAAAGCAAAATTTCAGTAACAATTCAGTGTAAGACTTAAGTTTCTAGAAACAACATCAAAATACCAATGTGCATGATAAAGCAAAAATGGAATTCACATAGTTAAGTCTGTGGCTGCTGTGTTTTTTTTAAACTCATGATCAAGTTCGTAAGAAAATTACTAGATTACAAAAGAAATGCAACACTAACAGAATACAGAAGGGCAATCGATGAACAAAAGACAAATAAGAAACATTGATCCCGAAAAATCAGGGCTACGTCTGAGGAAAAACAGAACTTGCTTCTTGTAAGGCACTCGCCGTGAACACAATTTGATATGGAGACAATCGTTTGGTTTTGAAATTTCCTACACAAGGCATTTGCCTCTATGTAGTTACGGCCCTGTTAAAATAAAAGTGAGGTAAGGTTTCTTGAGACAATACACCTCAAGTTAAATGAAATCAATTTTCAGACATTTCAAGTATATTTAAATGATTTTATACTTTTATCATTAAAAAAATTGGGAAGTGTTTCCCGATTTTTTTTGGAAAAAAAGATGAATTTATGAAGAATCTGGTGCCATTGTAAGAGATAAATTTGTCCTGGTAAAATATGTCTGGGCGGACACATATAACTAGTAGAAAAAGTCCATGGTTACAAAATTTACTAGTATTTTTTGTCTGATGTTAGTAATTAATGTCCTCAGACTAATTTTCCTAGGAATTCTAGTCCATGTCATTAATATTCATAGGTAAAAATGTCCATACTCTTTTTATTGGAAAAATATATATTAATGAATCAAATCATTTACCTTTAAACAATGGAAACTTATGAGTTTTGTATTTATATTTTTAATAAAATGTATGTCCCAGACTAATTTTCCTAGGAAATCCATGTCATTAATATTCCTAGGTAAAAATGTCCATGCTCTTTATTTGAAAGGTAAATAAAAATGTTATATTTTGATATTGTTATAAAGAGCTGTGTATCAATTCTTTTAATAAAGTTTATGTTCCCAGACTAATTTTCCTAGGAAATTTTGTCCATGTCATTAATATTCCTAGGTAAATTTATCCATGTCCTGTATTTTAAAAGGAACGTTTTAATGAAACAAATTATTCACATGGAAATGCAATTTTTATGTTTTAAAATATAGTTCTGTTCAAGAGCTCGGGCATTAAAAATCCAACGAAATGAATGTCCCTAGACTAATTTTCCTAGGAAATCATGTCCATGTTAATAAAATTGCTAGGTAAAATGCCAGACCTTTATTTTGAAAGATAAAGTTGTGTTATAATATTTTAATACAGTTGATGTCCTCAGACTAATTTTCCTAGGAAAATCGTGTCCATGTCAATAATTTTCCTAGGTAAAATCGTCCATGACCTTTATTTTAAAAGATCAATATGAATTTTATGTTTCAATTTTCGGTTATACAGTTTTGTATTAATATTTTATTAAAATCTGTGTCCCCAGACTTATTTTCCTAGGACATCATGTCCATGTCATTAACATTCCTAGGTTATATAACGTCACTTCAAGTTTCCTTTATTTCAAACATTGTCAAAAGGGAAAAAAATAATAAAACTTTCAAATCTAAACTAAAAATATGATTCTGTTTTCATTTTCAATAATTGTTATAATATGATAAATATTATTAGTATAATGTCTTAGGACAAATTTTCCTAGGAAAATAACAATATTTTGCTACCTATGGACTTATTTTCCTAGGGAAATTTGTCCTGGGACTTACATTCCTAGTAAAATTATGATCATGGACAGATTTTACTACCGGCCCAATTTTACTGTTACACCAATTCATACTTTCGATTAGACTGCTGAGTTATTTATTTTCAATACATTGCAAGTCAAGTAATTTATTTTCAAACTACCACAGACCAAACCGTTTATTTTTGTGATTATCAAGGCTGAGTTATTCATTTTCAAAATTCTCTACGATATAGTTGAGGTATATAATAATTTATACCAGAAAAGAACCGTTGATATGAGAGTATACGTTATTTATAGGCGCTTCTTTGTCAGAACATATAGTTATGATTGAAGGTGGACAACTACTTGTTTGGATTATCAGATGACATTTATATATGTGCTTCTTATATTCCTCCATTTTCATCTACACATTTTGAAATTACTTTATCATGCATGATCATGCACACTATCTAGGAGATAGCATCTGTATAGTATCTCGCCACAATGCTCAGATGAAGACCGTTTCGTGTTTTAATAGTCCGTAAAAAAAGATTGTTGTTGAAGGATTGAAATTGATATTGGAGTGTCAATCCAGTTTAGTTTTAACGTTTATCGAGGATTTCTATGTTTGTATAAATAACCAATAGGATTGGATACAAGTTATGGGTACAGCTGAACATAATCCTCTCCAAAGAAGTACAATACACAAAATGCCAAGATGACAGCAATAACTAGTATATAATTCAGCTATATGAAAAATATATACAATAACTATATTATGTATAAACAGTAACAGATGGATACGAGTATATTTTAAGATACAGCAATATTTATCAAAGAACTGTTTTGTATGCTTCAGAAATTACCTCTGTTGAAATTCTGCAAACATCGCATAGAGCAAGTTACATGGATGATTCAGTAATATTGACCATTTGGTATATGGCGACACGTACATGAAGGTCATAAATTAATTTGTTGAATGAAATCAAATCTTTCAACTCTAATAGGTGCAGTAGGAGGTCAACCGGAATTTTTATCGAGGATTTCTTGGCATGGAGTAAAAAAAATAAAAAAAATCAGGGTTCAAATTCATAGTACTTCTATGTGCATGCCTTCGGACTTTATGTTTTGAAATGTAGTTTCACTTTCCATATCCGGTATTTCAATATTCTAATGTAGGCTTCACGTGGTAAAAATCACGTGATGAATGAATAAAGTGGCTTGGATTTAAACTGTTTCTTTCTTTTCGGGCGAGTACTCCAAGCAAACAACATTTACGTGCATAACGGCACTGCAGATTTTCTTATTAACAGGGGCGTAGCTACCCGGAGGCACGACAGCACGTGCATCCACGTCGTTTTCACAAAAAAAAACAAATGTACAATCAACAATCAACAACGAAAGTTACATAGCATTACTGCATATTCATCGGGATTTCAGTGTGAATGTTGACAAAGTAATAGAGAAGTTTGTTTCTGCCCAGACCCGAAGAGCAGATTTTGGACAATTTTGAGTAAATTCTGTATCACAAATATGTGTTGTTTATGTATTACTATATTCAGAAGATTTATTAATAGTTTTACATTCATAAATTTTTATCTACATATAGCTCCTCTTTTAACCGTCCTATGACCGAAAACCGAAAAAAAAAATTCTGCATAATAGGGTCCCAAAATGTTTTCGCCTCGCTCCGCTCGGCGGTAGTTGCTTCCACATCGTTTCTTTCTAGCTACGCCCCTGATTAAATAGAGAAAGTTGCCGGTCCGGTAAACGAATAGATCGGTTAGAGAGCAAGATTTTAATTAGATTGGTAAGCTTAATTCGACGGTTGAAAATCATAGTGTAGAGCACAAAAAAGGGGGAGGGGAGGTGTTCTACAGTGAATATTTTTAGCTTATGAACTCTCCATTTGAATTTGAAAGGTTTATTATTTCTTTATTTAATTAAAAAAGAGAAGAAAAAAAACAAATGTAAGACGGTTTGTGAATTGTCTTTCTTCCTGTCTCCCATGCCAAGAAATTGCCTCCGTTGAAATTCTGCAAACATCCCATAGAGTAATAAATATTGACCATTTGGCCGTGTTGTAAGCGACACTTACATGAAGGTCATACATTTAAAATTTGTTGAATAAAATCAAATCTTTAAATACTAATGGGTGCAGTAGGAGGTCATCCGGAATTTTTAACGAGGATTACTTGGCATGATAACTATGTATGTATATTTCTGAAAAGATTATGTTTTGTTCCACACTAATTTCTTCTATTCCAAATAAAATATGTTCTATGGAAATAGCAACTAAGTGTTTGATATTCACAAAGAGTTGATTTCTCAAATTTATGTAGAGTGGAAATTCTAAGATAAAATGAATCGAATCTTCTAATGAACACCCTCATTTACTAAATTAAGTCTGTACAAATAAGATTTTAAAGGACCAATTCTGTGTCGTAATTTTTTCCATCTTATTTTCAAAAAAGTTATATTTAAGGTTCTAAAAATGAAATATCATTTTGCCGGATTGTATTTTTAAAATTTGGAGATGATTGAATGAATCTAATATCTAACGGCAAAAAAATGCACGTACAAATAGAGGAAGGGAAAAAAGATTTAGAAAATAGATCTAGAATCATATTCATAACAGCGTAGACAACCGCAATACTTATGTTGGTGATAATTCTATATCATGCATTTGGTCCAATGACACAGTTATCGTCCTTTGGTTTTCGTTGTCTACGAATATAGTCCCTAGTGTAAACAGTGTATAACTTGCATGTTTTATTTAATACACTTTCCCAATTTATTTATTTATATTAAATGCATGAAATATTAAGTAGGGGGATGTAATTACATGTCAAAAAAATTTGGGTGCTGAAACTTTATGTTAAGGAGTGAATTGGTCCAGTTCTGAAAGGTCAAATTTTATCACGTCTGAAGCTGTCAAACTGAATTTTACACCCCCTTAACACAGAATTGCCAATATTTTGAGTTAGAGCTGGTAGAAGTTTCTATAATTTTGATATTATTTGTCTCACTGGTAGTACACTACACTGTAAAACTATTTTGAAGAAAGAGCAGGTGCGATTTTTTTAATTTGAATTTATTGTCTAAAAGAAATGCACTACGAAATAACTGTGTTCTCGGGCCATTTACCGTTAACTTGTTTGTCATCGGCTATCGAGAACAGTGATGTTACGCTCACTATGTCTGTCAGAATCCTTCCAACGGGGATTTACATATAATAAAAGAGCAAAGTACAAGTAGGCAAAATTAAGAGAAGAAAAAAAAGAAAGTTTAAGTATTCAACATTTAAATCAACACACAATGTTAAGTCTTCTACTAGTTATTCGTATTATTTGATTTAGGCGTTTATAACCTTAGGCGAACTGACAGTTTAAACGTATATAACAAGGATGATCGATATGACAATTGGGTGCTACAGACGAACGTTCACCTAATCCGAACCCGCTAAGAAATGGTTTAATCCATGCTGTTATGAAAATGATTCTTTTTCCAATCGACATCTTGGTACTCTCTCTATATATATATAGTGAGAACGGTTTCTAGTATTATAATAATTCTTTTATATAAAATCCATTAGATATTCTGGAACATTATTATCATGTACTTTGTGAAATAATCATCATCTACGTCTGTTTCTTCTAGAACTCAAATGTTTCGATCCAGTTTCAAAAAGTAGGGACTCTTGCTTGCAAATGTGGAAGTCCAAAAATAATTCTGGCTGCCTAAAGCTGCAAGTATTCAAATTTTTCATAATCTCTAACACAGCATCCATCCCAAATTCATATTCTCAAAGTGGAACTTATGCATGTGAGATAAATCTTATTAGAATTGTTTCTGATAAGAATATATTTCAATTTCTTGAAAACAAATATTCGTAAGGGACACAGTGTCTCGCCTACTGTTGCTTTTAATCCAAGGCTCAATAAATATGAGGAAAAAAATTAATAAAAATATTCCTCTGGATACTATCTTTTGAGTGTAAGAAGCTTCTGTCCAAGTTTAGTAAAAACAAGAATGTGTCCACAGTACACGGATGCCCCACTCGCACTATCATTTTCTATGTTTAGTGGACCGTGAAATTGGAATAAATTCTCTAATTTGGCATTAAAATTAGAAAGATCATATCATAGGGCACATGTATACTAAGTTTCAAGTTGATTGGACTTTAACTTCATCAAAAAGTACCTTGACCAAAAACTTTAACCTGAAGCGGGACAGACGGACGAACGAACGGACGGACGAACGAACGGACAGACAGACAGACAGACGGACGAACGGACGCACAGACCAGAAAACATAATGCCCCTCTACTATCGTAGGTGGGGCATAAAAATCCAGGATAGTTTATGAGCCTCATAAATGCTTTAAAAACTTTAACTGCAGACTGTATGTAATGTTAACTGAAAGAAAAAACTAAGTAAAATACTAAGTAAAAAACTAAGTAAAATACGAAAAAACAGGTACACAGTTTTTAAAAAATTTCATTCTAGATACTTGATGATAAAAGTAAATTAAATTTTTATAAAGGACTTGATCCAAATCTATTGATCAAACCTTACCTCTCCAACTCCAACTTTGAATTTAGAAAATTAATTACAAAACTTAAAATCAGTGACCATTCATTATTAATTGAAAAGGGAAGGCATTTTCAAATTCCCCGCGAAGAGAGATTTGGCAAAAAATGCAAAGTAGTAGATGATGAGAAACATTTCTTAATAAATTGTTCTCACAATTCAAATATTAGATTAACATATTTTAATTGCATTAACAGAGAAAATAATTCATTTGCTAATCTCACTGACAATGACAAAGTTATACATGTATATACATCAACACCAACACAAGTGAATAAACTAGGATTCTTTATAAAAAAAAGTCAATGGAACTGAGGACAGGGGACCCTTTAATATTTACCTGAATTTCGCTTAAGGAATGACAATTATTTGTATGTCAGATTGTTTGAGGTTCATGAATATTGATCTTAGAGTAAGGTCACGTCTACACTATAAAGCAGTTCTAATTCAGGCCAGACATTGCCTTTTGATGTCATTTTGAAGAACAAACCAAAAACAGTTACACAGAAACATTTTGAATATCTATGCGCTTTACATGTACTATTATTGTCGCCTTTAATTTTTTCCGTATATCTTGTTTATCCGTTTTATCCGGTACGCTTGCGTTAGGTGTCGTTTTATGCGGTACTCGTCCATTGGATGAACGTTAGACATCTGTTCTGTCCGGTACGTTTTCGTTTCTCGTACGTTGCATATCAGGTGTGTGTCCGTTATGCATTCGTTGTACGCGTCCGTTTTATTTGGTCAGTACATCAGGACTCCCAACGGATAACAATTTTGTCAACGGACAACTTTTATTTTCGTCCGTTAGTATGGAACGCCATGACTGTCTTCTGATGTTGATTGTTTAATATGTTCGGTGCTTTATGCATTATGTTCAGTAGTATGTATATTATGTTCAGTAGATATCCTATTATGTTCAGTAGTTATTACATTATGTTCAGTAGTTATTACATTATGTTTAGTAGTTTTTACATTATATTCGGTGCTTTGGTTATTATGTTCAGTAGTTTCATTAGTATATGCAGTGGTATTTAAATTATGTTCGGTACTTCTGACATTATATTCAGAACATTTTTCATTATGTTCAGTACTTTCGACATTATGTTCAGTAGATTCAATATTATTTGCAGTACATCATGTAATACCTTCAGTACTCCCGCTTTCTTTATATTCAGTAGATTATTCATTATGTTCAGTAAAAGCATTGGTATTATATTCGGTTCGTTCAACTTTATGTTCAGTGGTTTTATCATTATGATGATGTAGTACAAGTCGGGAAGTCAATAACGGAAATAGTCGGGAAAAAAACGAACGCGGATATTTTTGACGGACGTTTTATTCATGAACACCTTTACGTGATTGAATTAAAATGGAAGAAATGGAAGCAGTTTTAAATCGGTGTGGTTTACGTTCCCAAGTTGGCATTTTTCACAAGGAGAAAATAACTCCTGACTTAATTTGTAAGTTGTCGCTACAAGATTTCGCATATTTAGGTATGAATGACAGGAGAAAAATAATGGAATTAAGAATAGCTTGTGTTCATGTCAGCAGCAATATTTTGACTAAGATTAATAACAAGTTTTTCATTCCCAAAGAAGCACTGGAATCCCTGCTTGAAATCGATTTAACTGTTTTAAAAATATTCCCTGTGGACTACCCTCCCCCCCCCTCCTTTTTTTGGTGCTCTCTATTTTCAACCCTCGAATTAAGCTTTCCAATCTAATTAAAATTAAAACCTTGCTTTCTAACCAATCTGTTCATGCACCGTACCGGCAACTTTCTTTATTTAATACGAAAATCTAAAGTGCCGTTATACACATGCATGTTGTTTGCTTGGAGTATACGCCCGCAAAGAAAGAAATAGCCAAATAAAATTGAGAATTGAAATGGGAAAAGTGCCAAAGAGACAACAACCCGACCATAGAAAAATACAACAGCAGAAGGTCACCAACAGGTCTTCAATGTAGCGAGAAATTCCCGCAACCGGAGGCGTCCTTCAGCTGGCCCCTAAACAAATATACTAGTTCAGTGATAATGAACGCCATACTAATTTCCAAATTGTACACAAGAAACTAAAATTAAAATAATACAAGACTAACAAAGGCCAGAGGCTCCTGACTTGGGACAGGCGCAAAAATGCGGCGGGGTTAAACATGTTTGTGAGATCTCAACCCTCCCCCTATACCTCTAGCCAATGTAGAAAAGTAAACGCATAACAATACGCACATTAAAATTCAGTTCAAGAGAAATCTGAGTCTGATGTCAGAAGATGTAACCAAAGAAAATAAACAAAATGACAATAATACATAAATAACAACAGACTACTAGCAGTTAACTGAAATGCCAGCTCCAGACTTCAATTAAACTGACTGAAAGATTATGATTTCATCATATGAACATCAGGCACAATCATTCCCGTTAGTGGTTTAGTATCATAGAATCATAACATATATGAGAAGAACATAACTCGTGTCATGCCAACAACTGGTTTTTGAATAAATGTGTTTAGTTCCGATGCAAAGACCCTATAAGTGAATCAATATTAACGCCAAAATATGCAATCTTTAATGACCTGACAACAATATCGTAACTATATCCCTTCTTAATAAGTCTATTCAAAGGTTTTGTTAGTTTTTGAGGTGAATACTGACACCTTTGTGCTTTATAAAAAATATTTCCATAAAAAAATGGATGTGAAATACCTGAACGTATAAGAAGTCTGCATGTTGAGCTATATTTACGAATGATGTCCTTATACCGATGATAAAATTTAGTAAATGTTTTGACTAGTTTGTGATATCGAAAACCCTGGTGTAATACATTTTCAGTAATACATAAATTTCTCTCGTTAAAATCTAAAACATTGTTACATACACGAGCGAATCGTACAAGTTGAGATATATAAACACCGTAAGATGGTGACAAGGGAACGTCACCATCTAAAAATGGATAATTAACTCTGAAAAAGCATCTCTTTTATCATAAATTTTAGTATTCAGCTTTCCGTTAGTGATATAGATATCAAGATCGAGGAAAGGACAGTGGTCATTGTTAGTATTAGCTTTAGTTAATGTAAGTTCAGCAGGATAAATTTCTTTAATATATATACTGAAGTCGTCATTATTGAGAGCCAAAATATCATCCAAATATCTAAAAGTATTATTAAATTTGTTTATCAGATGTTGTTTCGATGGGTCTTTGCTTATTTTTGTCATAAATTGTAACTCATAGCAATACAAAAACAGGTCCGCAATAAGTGGTGCACAGTTAGTCCCCATTGGAATTCCGATAATCTGACGATATACGGAATCCCCAAAGCGAACAAAAATGTTATCTAGTAAAAATTCAAGGGCATATATAGTATCAAAGCATGTCCAATTGACATAGTTTTTTTTGTTTATTGCTACTAAAAAATGACCTAAAAGAGTTTGAACATATATATTCACATTCTGACTTTTTAAATGCCCATTTCATTAGGTGTGTGCATTTCTTCTTAATGAGAATGTGAGGCAATGTGGTATACAGGGTAGAAAAATCAAAACTTTGAAAAGATTCAAAATCACCAATATAAGCATGCAATTTATCAAGTACTTCCAACGAGTTCTTGACACTCCAAAAGTAATTAATTCCACTATTTTCGAAGGCCTTATTTGAACAATTTATTAGCAAATTTTTAATTGTACCAATTGTGCTGGTAAGAAGAATAGACAATTTAGTAGTGGAACAATGGCTTGAAGACGAAATAAATCTATATTTGTAAGGTATTTTGTGTAGCTTCGGAAGCCAGTACATAGTTGGGACTTTCATTGTAGTTGGCTCTGCTTGTAAAGCGGTAGCTAAAAGTTTATGTTTGTTACAGATGTCGTTTACTGAAAATGGAGTCAGTTGGAATGTTGGTGAATTGGTGATTTCTTTTTTCAGAACCTCAATGTAAAATTTACGTCAAACAATAATAATGTTATTAGCAGCTTTATCGGTCGGGACAAAAACAAATTTCATGGCTAGCTCTTTTAGTTTATGTTTGATACGAGAAATAGGTTTTTTGTGGTTATTGTTAATAGTAAAATGTTCTTTAAAATGTTGAATACGTATATCAACTATCTTCATTACTGAATTAAAAAAAAGAGTCCAAAGATTTTTTGTCAGCTTTTTCCCGTTTTATCCATTTCATACAGCAAGTATGGAGTGAGTAGTGGATGATATTACGACACTCATTCCAATTAATAATTGACGGGGGACGATATTTAGGTCCTTTACTGAGGAATGATTTTAGCTCTCGGTCTTGAACGATGTTAAGATCTCCTGTTATAACATGGGAAATGGGTCCATAAATATATTCGGAGGTACTACAATTACATGAAGTAGGTGTATTTTCACTGGTATTAACATCTTTACACAGTTGACTATAATTAAACACAAATTTCCGGGTAGATTTCTTGTAAATATAACAAATAAGAAGTAGATCAGTATTGTCAAAATATTCAGGAATTTGTTCTTTAACAGAATGGTCGTTAAATATACCGGCAATATTTACAAAATCAAAACCTTTATTGACATACTTTATTTTAATAAAATGTTTTTTATGATCTTCAGGGCGATCAATTTTGGGAAATAGTTTAGAATAACAATATGCCATAATAATTTGAACAATTTCATACTTAGGACTGCTATATGAAATTGTGTTGCAATCCTCCAAAATTTTATTTAACTTATTAACCGGTAATGAACAGAGTTTTGTTAACAGATAATGTCTGCCGTTGTTTTTTGAAATAGAAATTAGGTCCGAAATATTGGTATGATTAGTCCGAAATTTTCTTTGATTGCGATTCGTTCTACGGCCGTGAGAACGGTTTTTACGAACAGTTTTAGAAACTATATCCAAAATGTAAACGGGATCGGTTCTAGATAAATTACCAATTCCCATGATATTATCATTAAGACCGAGAGGATAGATTGTTTGTAATTTTTTAATCCAATTTAATTCAATTATTTTCCGTGATCGTACAAACTTTGAATGAGATTCACCAGGCTGCTTATTTACTACTTCTAAAGGTTGAACTGCTAAATATTTAAAAGGATGGTTGTGCTTCTTAAGGTGTTGGTAAATGATACTTTTGAATTTATTGGGTCTTTTAAAACGATACAGATGTTCTTGAGTGCGTTTAGATAAATATCGTCCAGTTTCTCCTACGTACTGAATACCACATCCCGGTTTGTTTCATGTGAGTAAAAAAATAATACTGTTTGTTTTTCAAGTTATATCAGTTTCAAAATTCAAAGAAAATGTGCGACAATTAAATGTGGACCTTACCGTATTGTTGGTGGAAAGACGGGGACATGTAAGTCATTTTTTGGCATGACACTTATCGATAGAAGGGTAAAACCACGATTTTTATTGTTAAAAATGTTAGCGATGGTTGTATTTTTAGATAACCGATTTTGAAGATTGAGACGTGAAGATATCCTTTGAACAAGTTTAGTATTTAATATTTTTCCATTTCTAAGTTTCATAATTGTTTTTTGGTAGTGAATTATATTATAAAGGAGCTAAGACTGGCGTCCAGAATATGAACCAGCATACAATAATTTGATTTATGTAAAATTGATAAATCTGTTCGGTTAAAAATGTCAAACGCTATCAGCATTAATTACCCGAAAAAGATCGGGTATATCAGGGTAGGACTGATGGCTGACTAAATAGTAGAATGGGGCTGAATATTGAAATACTACTTTTTGAAAAATATTCCTAAAGTAATGAACTAGAGCAGTTCTCGCTCGGACACACACTCCATAATCTAGTATATTATAAGAGCATACACAATGAAGGCACAAATAAGAAAAAGAAAGTTTTATGGCAAAGGGTGCCGGGGTAATTCTCTCTGTGTTCAAAATATACATGAAATATTTGCCACTGCCCCTTTTTTGTTCTATGAATTCTAATCCTGAGTTTTCTATCTGTGACATGCCAAGAAATCCGAGCTAAAAATTCCGGTCGACCTCCTACGGCACCCATTATATTTAAAGATTTGATTTCATTCAACATATTAATTTAGGACCTCCATGTACGTGTCATTTAGAACACAGCTATATACCGAATGGTCAATATTAATCAGCCATGTAATTTGCTCTATAGAATGTTTGCAGAATTTCAACGGAGGCAATTTCTTGGCATGATCAATTGTGTGTTTACCCTCCCCTTTTCTCCTTTCATATAAAGCGTTCCAATGAATAACAAAATAAAAAGAGACAATTACCCAAGAGACTTCTCATTTTTTTACCGGTTAAAGGTGATGGGTGCTTTGTGGCTCCTCATTTCTTACCCATGAAAACTTAAAATCTTTTGTATTCCCCTCTAAATTTAAGCCAATTAAGAAAAATTATCCCCTTCTACAGTAATCCGAAAAAATTAAAGGCGACAATAATAGTACATGTAAATCTTGTAAATAATCAAAATGTTTCTGTGTATTTGGTTTTGGTTTGTTCTTCAAACTACCACTAAAGGGCAGTGTCTTGCCTGAATAAGAGCTGCTTGATAGTGAAGACGTGCCCTTACTCTAAGATCATGAATAATAAGAAATCATGAACCTCAAGAAATCTGACGTACCCATAATTGACAATCCTGACACGAAATTATCAATTGGCATTTATCCGTTTCAGATCCGTTCATCATCCATTTTATCCGTTATACGTCCGGTAGAAGTCCGTTTCACATTCGTTCAACATCAATTTTATCCGTTAAACCACAAGCAAGTGCCGCCAAAGGGCAGTGTCTGGACTGAATAAAAGCTGCTTGATTGTGAAGACGTGCCCTTACTCTAAGATCGATTATGAATAATAAGAATTCATGAGTCTTAAGAAAGGCTAATTGGCATTTCAGACGCGAAATTTTCAATTGGCATTTATCCGTTTAAGATCGGTTCATCGTCCGTTTAATCCGTTATACGTCCGGTAGAAGTCCGTTTCACATTCGTTCAACATCCGTTTTATCCGTTAGACGTCCGTTAGAAGTCCGTTGGTGAATTTATCTGCAAGACCTCAAACGAATGTATAACGGACACGTTATGAATACAAAACAGAAGTGAAACGGACGAGTACCGTACAAAACAGACGCCTACCGGACGTTCAACGGACATTTCATCCAATGGACGTCAGTTCAAAGTTTTGAACATGCTCAAAATTTTCCACCAGACAGAACGGACGTCGACGGATTAAACGTACGCTAAACTGACATGCAACGGATATGGACGGACGTCTAACAGATAAGAACGGACGTCTAGCGGACATGAACGGATTGAAAAAAAGTTATCCGTTAGACATTTGTTCGAGCTATCTTAGTCAAAATATTGCTGCTGAAATGAACACAAGCTATTCTTAATTCCATTATTTTTCTCCTGTCGTTCCTACCTAAATATGCGAAATCTTGTAGCGACAACTTACAAATTAATTGAGGAGTTATTTTTCCTGGTGAAAAATGACAATTTGGAAACGTAAACCAAACCGATTTAAAACTGCTTCCATTTCTTTCATTTTCATTATTTTCATGTAAAGGTATTCATGAATAAAACGTCCGTCAAAAATATCCGCGTTCGTTATTTTCCGACAATTTCCGTTATTGATTTCCCGACTTTTACTACATCATCATAATGAGACAATCACTTTTACTACATCACCATAATGATACAACCACTGAACATAAAGTTGAACGAACCGAATATAATACAGATGCTTTTACTGAACATAATGAATAATCTACTGAATATAAAGAAAGCGGGACTGCTGAAGGTTTTGGGTTGTTGTCTCTTTGGCACATTCCCCATTTCCATTCTCAATTTTATTTTTTACAGAGTTTGTCTTTAGTGCCGTGTGGAGGTAGTAGAGTGCCTCCCCGTGCTTCAGGTTTATGCTCTTATAATATACTAGATTATGGAGTGTGTGTCCGAGCGAGAACTGCTCTAGTTCATTACTTTAGGAATATTTATCAAAAAGTAGTATTTCAATATTCAGCCCCATTCTACTATTTAGTCATCCATCAGTCCTACCCTGATATACCCGATCTTTTTCGGGTAATTAATACTGATAGCGTTTGACATCTTAAGCCGAACAGATTTATCAATTTTACATAACTTAAATTATTGTATGCTGGTTCATATTCTGGACGCCAGTCTTTGCTCCTTTATAATATAATTCACTAACAAAAAACAATTATGAAGCTTAAAAATGGAAAAATATTAAATACTAAACTTGTTCAAAGGGTATCTACACGTCTCAATCTTCAAAATCGGTTATCTAAAAATACAACCATCGCTAACATTGTTAACAATAAAAATCGTGGTTACCCTTCTATCGATAAGTGTCATGCCAAAAAATGACTTACATGTCCCCGTCTTTCCACCAACAATACGGTTAGGTCCACGTTTAATGGTCGCACATTTTCTTTGAATTTTGAAACTGATATAACGTGAAAAACTAACAGTATTATTTATTTACTCACATGAAACAAACCGGGATGTGGTATTCAGTACGTAGGAGAAACTGGACGATATTTATCTAAACGCACTCAAGAACATCTGTATCGTTTTAAAAGACCCAATAAATTCAAAAGTATCATTTACCAACACCTTAAGAAGCGCAACCATCCTTTTAAATAAATATTTAGCAGTTCAACCTTTAGAAGTAGTAAATAAGCAGCCTGGTGAATCTCATTCAAAGTTTGTACGATCACGGAAAATAAGTGAATTAAATTGGATTAAAAAAATTACAGACAGTCTACCCTCTCGGTCTTAAGGATAATATCATGGGAATTGGTAATATATCTAGAACCGATTCCGTTAACATTTTGGATATAGTTTCTAAAACTGTTCTCAAAAACCGTTCTCACGGTCGTAGGACAAATCACAATCAAAGAAAAATTTCGGACCAATCATACCAATATTTCGGACCTAATTTCTATTTCAAAAAACAACGGCAGACATTATCTGTTAACAAAACTCTGTTCATTACCGGTTAATAAGTTAAATAAAATTTTGGAGGATTGCAACACAATTTCATATAGCAGTCCTAAGTATGAAATTGTTCAAATTATTATGGCATATTGTTATTCTAAACTATTTCCCAAAATTGATCGCCCTGAAGATCATAAAAAAACATTTTATTAAAATAAAGTATGTCAATAAAGGTTTTGATTTTGTAAATATTGCCGGTATATTTAACGACCATTCTGTTAAAGAACAAATTCCTGGATATTTTGACAATACTGAGCTACCTCTTATTTGTTATATTTACAAGAAATCTACCCGGAAATTTGTGTTTAATTATAGTCAACTGTGTAAAGATGTTAATATCAGTGAAAATACACCTTCTTCATGTCATTGTAGTACCTCCGAATATATTTATGGACCCATTTCCCATGTTATAACAGGAGATCTTAACATCGTTCAAGACCGAGAGTTAAAATCATTCCTCAGTAAAGGACCTAAATATCGTCCCCCGTCAATTATTAATTGGAATGAGTGTCGTAATATCATCCACGACACACTCCATACTTACTGTATGAAATGGATAAAACGGGAAAAAGCTGACAAAAAATCTTTGGATTCTTTTTTTAATTCAGTAATGAAGATAGTTGATATACGTATTCAACATTTTAAAGAACATTTTACTATTAACAACAACCACAAAAAACCTATTTCTCGTATCAAACATAAACTAAAAGAACTAGCCAAGAAATTTGTTTTTGTCCCGATAAAGCTGCTAATAATATTATTATTGTTTGACGTAAATTTTACATTGAGGCTCTGCAAAAAGAAATCACCAATTCACCAACATTCCAACTGACTCCATTTTCAGAAAACGACATCTGTAACAAACATAAACTTTTAGCTACCGCTTTACAAGCAGAGCCAAATACAATGAAAGTCCCAACTATGTACTGGCTTCCGAAGCTACACAAAACACCTTACAAAGATAGATTTATTTCGTCTTCAAGCCATTGTTCCACTACTAAATTGTCTATTCTTCTTACCAGCACACTTGGTACAATTAAAAGCCTGATAATAAATTGCTCAAATAAGGCCTCCGAAAATAGTGGAATTAATTACTTTTGGAGTGTCAAGAACTCGTTGGAATTACTTGATAAATTGCATGCTTATATTGTTGATTTTTAAATCTGTACAAAGTTTTGATTTTTCTACCCTGTATACCACATTGCCTCACATTCTCATTAAGAAAATATTCACACACCTAATTAAATGGGCATTTAAAAAGTCAGAATGTGAATATATATGTTCAAACTCTTTTAGGTCATTTTTTATTAGCAATAAACAAAAAAACTATGTCAATTGGACATGCTTTGATACTATATATGCCCTTGAATTTTTACTAGATAACATTTTTGTTCGCTTTGGGGATTCCGTATATCGTCAGATTATCGGAATTCCAATGGGGACTAACTGTGCACCACTTATTGCGGACCTGTTTTTGTATTGCTATGAGTTACAATTTATGACAAAAATAAGCAAAGACCCATCGAAACAACATCTGATAAACAAAATTTAATAATGTCACTAACGGAAAGCTGAATACTAAAATGTATGATAAAAGAGATGATTTTTCATTTCCTATCGTTAATTATCCATTTTTAGATGGTGACGTTCCCTTGTCACCATCTTACGGTGTTTATATATCTCAACTGGTACGATTGGCTCGTGTATGTAACAATGTTTTAGATTTTAACGAGAGAAATTTATGTATTACTGAAAATTTATTACACCAGGGTTTTCGATATCACAAACTAGTCAAAACATTTACTAAATTTTATCATCGGTATAAGGACATCATTCGTAAATATAGCTCAACATGCAGACTTCTTATACGTTCAGGTATTTCACATCCAATTTTTTATGGAAATATTCTTTATCAAGCACAAAGGTGTCAGTATTCACCTCAAAAACTAACAAAACCTTTGAATAGACTTATTAAGAAGGGATATAGTTACGATACTGTTGTCAGGTCATTAAAGATTGCATATTTTGGCGTTAATATTGATTCACTTATAGGGTCTTTGCATCGGAACTAAACACATTTATTCAAAAACCAGTTGTTGGCATGACACGGGTTATGTTCTTCTCATATATGTAATGATGGTATGATACTAAACCCCTAACGGGAAGGATTGTGCCTGAGGTTCATATGATGAAATCATAATCTTTCAGTCAGTTTAATTGAAGTCTGGAGCTGGCATGTCAGTTAACTGCTAGTAGTCTGTTGTTATTTATGTATTATTGTCATTTTGTTTATTTTCTTTGGTTACATCTTCTGACATTAGACTCGGATTTCTCTTGAACTGAATTTTAATGTGCGTATTGTTATGCGTTTACTTTTCTACATTGGCTAGAGGTATAGGGGGAGGGTTGAGATCTCACAAACATGTTTAACCCCGCTGCATTTTTGCGCCTGTCCCAAGTCAGGAGCCTCTGGCCTTTGTTAGTCTTGTATTATTTTAATTTTAGTTTCTTGTGTACAATTTGGAAATTAGTATGGCGTTCATTATCACTGACCTAGTATATATTTGTTTAGGGGCCAGTTGAAGGACGCCTCCGGTTGCGGGAATTTCTCGCTACATTTCAGACCTGTTGGTGACCTTCTGCTGTTGTTTTTTTTCTATGGTCGGGTTGTTGTCTCTTTGGCACATTCCCCATTTCCATTTTCAATTTTATTACATGGTGTACTGCAAATAATATTGAATCTACTGAACATAATGTCGAAAGTACTGAACATAATGAAACATGTACTGAATATAACGTCAGAAGTACCGAACATAATTTAAATACCACTGCATATAATAATGAAACTACTGAACATAATAACTAAAGCACCGAATATAATGTAAAAACTACTAAACATAATGTAATAACTACTGAACATAATAGGATATCTACTGAACATAATAGGATATCTACTGAACATAATATACATACTACTGAACATAATGCACAAAGCACCGAACATATTAAACAATCAACATCAGAAGACAGTCATGGCGTTCCATACGTTAGGCTTCCGTTCGTGCTATCCGGTAAGGTGTAACCGAGTCTTTAGACGTGCTGTAAAATCCGATTCAGTATGTGAAGGACAGGGTGTTTTAAAATGTGGATATTGCGGTTAAAACAGATGTGAAACCAACAGATGTGCATGTAGAAAAGCAGGGCAAGAGTGCAATAGTCGGTGCCATCCAAATTTAGTTTGTAAAAATAAATGATTGTTTTTGAATATTGGCTCAAGACATTTTAAAATATTGTTTATAGTCTAGTGCCTAACATTTTAAGAATCTAATTCACTTAATTATTCTGCATAAAAGAAGAGATACACCTAATAACATGTCGTAATTTTATAATTTTCAAGTAATTTCTGAAATAAACGTCAATTTTACAAAAACTGCACCGTACGATTTTGTGACGACCGGACAGAGCTCTTAGGATTATATTGGTGTCTCGGGTTGATACGAATGCGATATTGAAAAAGCCATATGATATACACTTTATTATATATACATATACCTCAAGTAGATGTTTTATGTGACATGACGTCATACAGATAAGGAGGTTTGAAATGACGTCAAAAAGATTATAGGTTTGACATGACGTCATACAGATTAGGGATTTGCAACAGTGACTGCAATCGATGACGTGACGTCATACAGATTAAGGGTGTGATAAAGCCTTTGCAACCGTGCTGATATCGATATCATCACGGGTGGCTGATACAGCACGCTTGTCAATGATTGTATTACACATACAATTTATCTGTATTTACTACTAAGTATATAATAAATTATATTATCATATACTTAGAATAAATAACATATGATTTTAACCGTGTGATAAAATCATTAAATTAACGTATATTCCATATTTTTCGAATTGGTGCTTAGCGGGCTGATATGAAAAGTTTATTATATGCTTCGATTGTTATCACATGCCTTTCCGTAACGTTATCGCATGGCATTCCGGTGATACTCGGCAAATTCCGGAAAATACACATCAATGCTACGTTTTCAGTTAAAATCATTACAAAGTAGTGTACTAAACAATTATTTGGATACTGAAAAGTCTGTTGTGTAAAATAATTTAAAAAAAAATGAAAGTAAAAAAAAATTAAAAAAATATTAAATAAATGCATTTTTTAAAAGTTTCAAACATAATTTAGAAAGTTTCTTTAAAAAAAGTTGACTTTTCCAAACAATGTTCATTTAATATGTATATTTTTTAATTATTTTTTTGTCGATTCGTCCATATTAAAATTATGTTTTTTTCTCTGTTGAGGCATATGATAGAAAGATTTCATATCAAATGTATCAAATTTGGGGTCCGACGTCCGTGAACTTTCCACTCTTTGAACTTCTTTTCGGGAATCACGTAAAAGGATCAATATATGAATCTGTTAGTTTTCTCTACTGTTGAAGCATATGATAAAAAGATCACGAATGCGGCCACTTTCATTTAAGACGGAAACCGTTTACAATTTAACTAAAATGCTAAAATATTGAAGATTTCAGTAATTTAGAATGACTTAATGATGCTTGTACCCGATATATATGCATTGCATTGTAAAAAACAGCCCATATTTATGTAGCAGAAGCATTCTACTTTCAAATGAATAGCTTAAAGATTACATTTTCACAGTTTTGTAAAACTGCTATATTTTGGGTCCAAAAAGGGGCTTACTGAACCTACTCCTTTGCAGATATATGTTAGTAAATGCGTGATATCAGTTGATAGTTGAGGGGGCGCCGAATGGGACTTGAACTTTTTGTAATCAAAATCAATTTTGTGTACACAAAATTCAATTCTGTCATAACAAAATCATTTTTGTCTTACAAAACTATGTGATACAGACTTGTTTTATGAGTACTTCAATTTTATGATGACAAAATTGAATTTTGTAGACAAAATTTATTTTTGTCATGATTTGTCAAATAGGTATGCAAATACAAACTTATTTAAAATTGAATTTGTACGCAATTAACATGTTGATTAAATTAGCATCCTGTGATTTTGTAATTAAAATTTTTTTTTGTTGTGTAGAAAAACTTGAGTTTTGTTAGACAGAAGTGACAATTTAACACAAATTCAATTTTGTCATCACAAAATTGAAGTTCTCATTAAACAAGTCTGTATCACATAGTTTTGTAAGACAAAAATGATTTTGTTATGACAGAATTGAATTTTGTACAAAACCACAAGAGTCCAATTCGGCGCCCCGTAGTTACACCTCTACGACTGATTTTATACATCGGTTCACCAGTGATTGTGATAAAAGGCTGAAAACATTCTGTTTATATAATTCGCTTTAAAGTCATAAGAAACCTCAAATTAAAAAAAAATTATGCATATGTTTTTTATAACTAAATGGTTAGTTTTCATTATAAAACTTATGCACATATACTTTTTTCTGAGTAAATTCTTTAATTTGTTCACATTTAGAAGAAGTTTACTTATAAGGTCTTTCCACCTTTCCGTGTGGAAAGACCTATTGATTTTGTTCTGATTATTATTAGGTCTTTCTACTTTTCGTGGAAAGACCTTTTGTTTTTCTTCTGATTATTTTTAGGTCTTTCCACTTTTCGTGGATAGACCTTTTGTTTTTCTTCTGATTTTTTTTGATTTTTTTCTGCCGTTTGAGATGCTTTTTTGTCTTACAACATATCGAATGGATTTTTGGCCATTGATGTTGTACAGTAATGGGGGTTTCAAAACTCACCCTGTGTGACCGAACACTTATTCTGATAGGAGTTATCTCCCCACGTCCCCCTTTTCTTGTTATCGCTATATCTCTAAAACCGTAAAAGATTTTAGCAAACTGTTTTCACCAAATTGTCCGTCTACTCTTAAGAATGATTTGGTTTATTTTGACTTGAGTGATCGAAAGACATCTTATGGGAGTTATTTCCCTTTGAAAATTTAAGATAGGCGATTTGTTGAATAAATTCATACGTTATAAGTCGTAGAGACCTACAGTCTTATGATATGAAGTCCTTGGTCAATTTGAAGGAAATTGTGGTCAAGGTCAAAGTTCAAGGTCATGTTATAAATTTATTTTTTTTTAATTTTGCTTGTTATCGTTATTCAAAATAAACTGTTACAGTTAATGATATGATGTGTTTGCCAAGTTACTGTTTACAATAAGGCGCAACTTCAACCTATTTCAGTCGAAGTGTTTTGGTTAAGCCTTATAGGAGTTTTCTCCCCTCGTGTATTTGAAATCATTATTTCTCAACAACCATACAAGGGATTGACCTCGGGCCTTCCGATTTGAGGTCACTGACCTATGACCTTGAAATTGAGGTCAAGGTCAAAGGCCAATTTGACGTTGTAGATTTTGACCTTTCCTAAAAATTCTTTCTGGTTCATTATAAAAGTCTTCTGCATGAACCTATTAATCTTTTTTTTATCAGTTTGATTTACCACATTACATCAACCTCGGAGTAACATTTTCTCACAAACGTTTTTTTTAAATTTCATTCTTATTATCGAGGTGGAAAGACCTTCAATTGTTCTCTGAAGAATTGGTTTTTAATATTGTTCTTACATCTCTTCTGAAAAAAAAATTCCACATGTTTGTTATCAGTTATACTCTGAAACTACAAGTGCAATCGACCCCAAACTTTGCAGTCAGCAGGGCATACATGTACTAAAAGTTCATAAAACAACGTGGTGCAGATATCTCTCAAGAATTTTCCTAGAGAAAAGAAATGGCAATGCCGTAAAAATCGCTTGCTAGGTCCGTAAATCTCAGTGAAATCCTACAATATGTCCGCTCCTAGATTGAAATACTAATCTGTGTTACAAACAGGTGCTGAAAAATGTACATTATCAGAAAATAATCTTAAATGTGTATTAAAATTACACCGGATCAATTAAATCCAAAACATGCACTGCTGGTGAACTGTGATCAAAATGTCAATTTCCTACAATGACAAAAGAAATAACATTGTGTACATTCCGTCCCTATACATGTTGTCTGTTCAACGTTCCCACCTAAAAAGGAATAAATATACTTTTAGTTATTATAAACCCGCGTCACGTGATGTCTGCTCAATCTGGCGCGAGAAGTCGCGCGCTGAACCTGAAATAAAACAAAAAAACTTTCCAAACTAAACATGAATCTTCGCCGGTAACACAATAACATAGACCCCTTACAAAAACAAACAAACAAACAAACAAACACACACACACACACAACCACGTTCTAGATTTTGACCTTCGCTTTTTCCTCTTATATATACATGACAAAGCCATGGGACTTTTGGCAAAAGGCTGCAAGCAATGTGACCTTGAAAAAGCCAACCGGAAGTGACCTTTTGTAAACCGGAAGTAGCCATTTTTTGTACTAATTTAATGTAAAAGTATATAGAACCATCTCTTTTTGGAATCAGTGTCAAGTAAACTATCAAAACAGACCGGAAGTAACATCTTTCAAACCGGAAGTAAAAATGATCTCCCTTATTTATAACTTTTTGTATAGAAATCATATATTTTTGGAATCAGCGTTCAATAAGCTGTCATTTGACGCTTAAATTGACATTTAAAACCGAATTTTAATATTTTCATATAAAAAGGATCCTTACTGGTGGAAAGACCATCAATGGTTCTCTGAACAATTGGTTTTTAATTTTTAATTGCTAAGCTATTCGCCGACCTATTTTCCGTATGCATAGTGACCTGAGCATAACCCTCCTCGTAAAAATCCGATAGTCGCAAGACGCATGGATATGTCATTAAAATAAACAATTATCTGATTGTTCATGTTAAACACGTGCTCAATAACCATGCTTTTTATTATTTGTGTACTATAAGGTGATAATCTGTAAACTTCGGCTTCAAAACACGGCATTTAATGAGTAGCCATATTTGTTCAATCATAACAGACAGAGAGAAAAAAAAATTGACGATTAAACAATATATATGAGTAAACCAGATGCTCCGCAGGGCGCAGCTTTATACGACCGCAGAGGTTGAACCCTGAACGGTTGGGGCAAGTATGGACACAAAATTCAAGCTGGATTCGGCTCTAAATTTGGATTGTGATTAAATAGTTGACACAGCATAGGTTTCGGACACAGAATGAATGTGGTCTAATGAACTTAAAATATTTTTTTTGCCTTTGAGCAATTCACTATGCTGTTGAATATTAATCCTCTCAAAAAATGTTTGAAGAAATTTTCTTTTTATTTATGAAATCTGAAATGAGAAAATTTAACACCCCCCCCCCCATTTTTTTTCACATCCCCCTTTCCCTTTTTTTCAAAACTGATCTCAATTCAAATTTCTTATGGAGTTTGCAACAATAACTACTCATTTAAATACATCACAAAATATTAAAATGTAACAAAAGGTGCTTGTTATCACTGAATGGTAAAGATTGTTTTAATTTATCAGTTGGTAGTAAAAGTGAATATACATTGCATATTGTATAAAATAATGATTTAAGTTGATTCAACTACTATTCTGGACAAAGACAGATAACTCCAATCAATTGAAAATTTCTTGCTATTGCACAATATTGTGCAAGTAGATATTTCTTGCTATTGCGCAATACTGTGCAATTGAAAATATTTGCTACTGCACAATACTGTGCAATTGAAGATTTCTTGCTATTGCGCAATACTGAGCAATTGAAAATTTCTTGCTATTGCACAATACTGTGCAATTGAAGATTTCTTGCTATTGCTGAATACTGTGCAATTGAAAATTTCTTGCTATTGCACAATACTTTATATAATAATGTTGGATCCTGATTTGAACCAACTTGAAAACTGGGCCAATAATCAAAAATCTATGTACATTTTTAGATTCAGCATATCAAAGAACCCCAAGAATTCAATTTTTATTAAAATCAAACTTAGTTTAATTTTGGACCCTTTGGACTTTAATGTAGACCAATTTGAAAACAGGACTTAAAATTAAGAATCTACATACACAGTTAGATTTGGCATATCAAAGAACCCCAATTATTCAATTTTTGATGAAATCTAACAAAGTTTAATTTTGGACCCCGATTTGGACCAACTTGAAAACTGGGCCAATAATCAAAAATCTAAGTACATTTTTAGATTCAGCATATCAAAGAACCCCAAGGATTCAATTTTTGTTAAAATCAAACTAAGTTTAATTTTGGACCCTTTGGACCTTAATGTAGACCAATTTGAAAAGGGGACCAAAAATTAAGAATCTACATACACAGTTAGATTCGGCATATCAAAGAACCCCAATTTTTCAATTTTTGATAAAATCAAACAAAGTTCCATTTTGGACCCTTTGGGCCCCTTATTCCTAAACTGTTGGGACCAAAACTCCCAAAATCAATCTCCAAACCTTCCTTTAGTGGTCATGAACCTTGTGTTTAAATTTCATAGATTTCTATTTACTTATACTAAAGTTATGGTGCGAAAACCAAGAATAATGCTTACTTGGGCCCCTTTTTGGCCCCTAATTCCTAAACTGTTGGGACCTCAACTCCCAAAATCAATCCCAACCTTCCTTTAGTGGTCATAAACCTTGTGTCAAAATTTCATAGATTTCTATTCACTTAAACTAAAGTTATAGTGCGAAAACCAAGAAAATGCTTATTTGGGCCCTTTTTGGCCCCTTATTCCTAAAATTTTGGGACCAAAACTCCCAAAATCAATCCCAACCTTCCTTTTGTGGTCATAAACCTTGGGTTAAAATTTCATAGAATTCTATTCACTTTTACTAAAGTTAGAGTGCGAAAACTAAAAGTATTCGGACGACGCCGGACGACGACGACGCCAACGTGATAGCAATATACGACGAAAAATTAAAATTTTTGCGGTCGTATAAAAATGAGAAATTCGTGCACAGAGGACTTAGTTAATGATATATACATGAATTGGTTCAAGAATAGGATTAACATTATTTTTCACTACTCACTCGTTTCATATGACTTTAATATCAGGCCAACAATGTTAGATTTATAAATTTCGAAATCACGCTACTGATCGTGGCACCAAATCGCCTTGCACTGTGCCCGATTTATATAGGTAGAATTTACTTTTTAACTATTTTGATCTTTTGGAAAATGTTTTTGTGCTGTGTTTAGATGTTTTGCATGCACACGTTTAAAAATTGCAGTTTTTATCCAACGCAATCATAGATTTGAACGTTGTATTCAATTTAGAATTAAACATATTATAAATATATTTAGATACATATAGTTATTAATTAATAAATTCCGTTGTCCGCTTTGCTTGCTGGGCTATCGGTAAAAACTATATATAATGGATTTATTTATGCCATTATAAAATAAGGGCGCAAGTTCCATATCAGGAAAGTCGCCTCCCAAAACATCATTATAGAATAATAGATATGAGCGTATACTCATCGTCACTTAGTTAAACAGAAAATATTCAAATAAATATGTCGCTCAATAACGAGAAAGGTATAATCGTGAAAGTTGAACTTTACCTTCATTGAGTCACAGGAAACAACATAACTAAATATGAAAAAAAAATCGCCCAATCTTTTTATGACACGTACTGTTTCGTAGCCGCCCGCCCGCCGTACATCCCCATATCAATAATCGATTTTTCCTTCAAAAATCTGGTTAAAAATGTACTTGATATGCGCGATGATTGACACAACTGTTTAAATCAATGTACAAAATCAGTCATTAGTCAGTCGAATTTTAAAACAATTGCTCAGATTGTGGTAAAAGCATAAAATTTGGCAGAGTGTTAGTTGAGGTCATAACTAACATTTATAGCTATGGACCCAATAGACAACTTTCGAGTTCGATGCATTTCCGTCAAAAACTCTGGTTTTAGTGAACGTCATTTGTGCGTTTAGGGGCGTCGTCACTTCCATTCCAATGTTGAGCGAGTGGTTGGAAAACTATAATTCTATATTGTACGAATTATACGACAAATTGAATTCTCAAAATTGACAATCAGCATTGATGTCATTAGGGAATTGTCATTAAGTACCTACAGAACAACCATTATTTCTAGTTTATCCTGCACAATGACGATCACCAAGACGCTTGATGAACGTAAATAGTGCAGGGATACAGGCGACCCCCTCTATCTGGTAAATGACGTCATAAAGGCGCGTATAATTGACGATTTTTTTCAGGTGACGGATGAACTCGAAAGTGGTCTATTCAAACAAGAGGCTCTCAAGAGCCTGAATCGCTCACCTTAATTCTTTTGGTTAAATCTCTCATCAATGATTATTTTGGCTTTTCAATTTATTTAAATGTTTTTTGGGTCGTCTTATTTTCTTCAAAAGCCAAAAAAAATAATCATTTTCTCCTATGTTCTATTTTAGCCATAGGAGCTATGTTTCTTGACATACAAGGAAATAAAATATAAAATTTATACTAGATACTCTGAAACTCATTTAGCCTAAGTTTGGCTGAAATTGATACAGCAGTTTCAAAGGAGAAGATTTTTTAAAGTAAGTCAACATGATGAACAAATTGTGAAAAAAAGTCTTTAAAGGGCAATAACTCCTTAAGGGGTCAATTGACAATTTTGGTCAAATTGACTTAATTGAAGATCTTACTTTGCTGAACATTATTGCTGTTTACAGTTTATTTCTATCTATAATTATATTCAAGATAATAAACAAAAACAGCAAAATTTCCTTACAATTATCAATTCAGGGGCAGCAACCCAACAACAGGTTGTCTGATTCATCTGAAAATTTCAGGGCAGATAGATCTTGACCTGATAAACAATATTACCCACTTCAGATTTGCTCTAAATGCTTTGGTTTTTGAGTTATAAGCCAAAAACTGCATTTGACCCCTATGTTCTATTTTTAGCAAAGGCGACCATGTTTGTTGATAGATCATAACTTCGGATACAATTTACAAACTAGATACCTAAGGAACATTCAGTTAAAGTTTGGAAGTATTTGGCCCAGTAGTTTCAGAGGAGAAGATTTTTGTAAAAGATTACTAAGATTTACGAAAAATGGTTAAAAATTGACTATAAAGGGCAATAACTCCTAAAGGGGTCAACTGACCATTTCCGTCATGTTGACTTATTTGTAAATCTTACTTTGCTGAACATTATTGCTGTTTACAGTTTATCTCTATCTATAATAATATTCAAGATAATAACCAAAAACAGCAAAATTTCTTTAAAATTACCAATTCAGGGGCAGTAACCCAACAACAGGTTGTCTGATTCATCTGAAAATTTCAGGGCAGATAGATCTTGACCTGATAAACAATATTATCCACTTCAGATTTGCTCTAAATGCTTTGGTTTTTGAGTTATAAGCCAAAAACTGCATTTGACCCCTATGTTCTATTTTTAGCAATGGCGACCATGTTTGTTGATAGATCACAACTTCGGATACAATTTACAAACTAGATACCCTAAGGAACATTCAGTTAAAGTTTGGAAGTATTTGGCCCAGTAGTTTCAGAGGAGAAGATTTTTGTAAAAGATTACTAAGATTTACGAAAAATGGTTAAAAATTGACTATAAAGGGCAATAACTCCTAAAGGGGTCAACTGACCATTTCCGTCATGTTGACTTATTTGTAAATCTTACTTTGCTGAACATTATTCCTGTTTAAAGTTTATCTCTATCTATAATAATATTCAAGATAATAACCAAAAAACAGCAAAATTTCCTTAAAATTACCAATTCAGGGTCAGCAACCCAACAACAGGTTGTCTGATTCATCTGAAAATTTCAGGGCAGATAGATCTTGACCTGATAAACAATATTATCCACTTCAGATTTGCTCTAAATGCTTTGGTTTTTGAGTTATAAGCCAAAAACTGCATTTGACCCCTATGTTCTATTTTTAGCAATGGCGACCATGTTTGTTGATAGATCACAACTTCGGATACAATTTACAAACTAGATACCCTAAGGAACATTCAGTTAAAGTTTGGAAGTATTTGGCCCAGTAGTTTCAGAGGAGAAGATTTTTGTAAAAGATTACTAAGATTTACGAAAAATGGTTAAAAATTGACTATAAAGGGCAATAACTCCTAAAGGGGTCAACTGACCATTTCCGTCATGTTGACTTATTTGTAAATCTTACTTTGCTGAACATTATTCCTGTTTAAAGTTTATCTCTATCTATAATAATATTCAAGATAATAACCAAAAAACAGCAAAATTTCCTTAAAATTACCAATTCAGGGTCAGCAACCCAACAACAGGTTGTCTGATTCATCTAAAAATTTCAGGGCAGATAGATCTTGACCTGATAAACAATATTACCTCTGTCAGATTTGCTCTAAATGCTTTGGTTTTTGAGTTATAAGCCAAAAACTGCATTTGACCCCTATGTTCTATTTTTAGCAATGGCGACCATGTTTGTTGATAGATCAAAACTTCGGATACAATTTATAAATTAAATACCCTAAGGAACATTCAGTTAAAGTTTGAAAGTATTTGGCCCAGTAGTTTCAGAGGAGAAGATTCTTGAAATAGTTTACGACGACAGACGACGACAGACGACGGACGACAGACGACGGACGACGACGGACGCCAAGTGATGGCATAAGCTCACTTGTCCCTTCGGGACAGGTGAGCTAAAAATGGCGGCTCTGAGCGGCCATTTTGAAATCATGTCCAAAGAAATAATAAAAATTATTAGTCTAAAAAAAATATGAAAAATATATTACATTACCAATTTTGATAAACTTTCGTGTATCTTATGACAAAGGATATCAACTGAGGACTATTGAAGTATTAGGTGGCCATCTTGAATGGTGGCCATTTTGGAAACGTAAATTTCAAATATATCATTATTCGCTATCCTAAATTGTTTTTGGAATTAATACTAAGTTTTGTATGCATTTACAACTAGTTTTTCTAATCATTTATTTATATGACGGTTGCTATTCATATAGGATATATTCAACAAGTGCTGAAATAAGGCATGCATATGTTAACTAATATATGTATTTAAAAAATATGCGTAAATTTTTTTAATTGCAGTTTAGCATGTAGGGCTAAGTTACTTTTTTACCACCAAAATATGCGTATATACAATATAAGTTATGACCACTGTATGTTGAAAAGGAATAATACATAGGTATTAAGTCAATGGAGCTGAAAAAATAATAAATAGACTGGAAAGAATTCCGTAAGGCCAAGAGAGGACATATGAGGATTTACTATTACAATCAAATACAAAAAGAGCAGACAAAGACATTTGAGCTGGTAATCAGCCATTTTCTGTAAGCATAAAACTGTTCCAAGTTGATGAAGGCAATGTAATGGGAGAATCACAAGGCAAAAAGTACTTATCCTGTCAAAGGAAATCTTAAAATCAAAATATATTTTGTCAGGAAAAAACGGAAAAAGTCTAAGATGAGTCACGGATTGAAAATAACAGTAAAATAACCAGCCACGGTTGTGATGAATTAACAAGAACAATATGATAGCAGGAATTTTTTTTCTTTCATTGTGATGAGGTATCTGACTATCATCATGAAGCCTTGACAATTATGATCGACAATAGAGTATGTGACTGTCACTTGAACTACTTACCATTGTTCTTATAGCAAGACTAAGTGCTGGAGATTAATATTTCAGGAGCAGATATCATGCTAAATGTTTGTTTAAACTGCACGACAGGGCAATTAGACAGAATTCGAGACACAGAAAAAAAGTCAAGAATCTGTTATCCATGGAATGGGGCTCGCCAAATTGATAGAAAACAGTGACGGCTCACACTATGGAACAGATATTGTTTTAATATTTGAAATTGATGATATTGGTAAATTGTACAGTAAACGTTCTTAGTAAATATGAGTTGTCATGGAAGGAATGATTAATACAACACCTTTAAAAAATTGAATACTAGCTGCTATAGATGATATGCAAGCACAATGAAAGGTTGCGTCTTTCTCCGGATTCTCAACGAATATGTTTGGGAAGTTCTGAAACAGGCCATTTCTTTTAGTCGTGATGATGAAGGCCTCTTCATAGTCAAAGTAACTAGAAAAGTTTGAAGAGTAAAGCTTGTTACTATAAAAAGGTTTACAGGGACATTCAATGTAGGCTTTCCAAATGCATCAGTTCCACAATCTTTGAGGCATCTTACTCTCTATCTGAGGACTGATAAGTTGCAGTTGTATCCTTTAAACGACGAGTTGCACAATTGAACTATTATAGCTGAGAAATGGTAAGTCTTGTCTGCCACTCAACGATATTTCTGGACTGTGTCTTGATGTTTGGCCATCCTGTGTCATTCTTGCTAAGGAAACTCATGTCTGTTGAACTGCTTCGTGTCAACAGCTGTTATTGAACGTGCCTGTAAAGTTATTCTTAGTATCAAGCATATATATTTTGCCTGCTATGGCTATGGTGATGCCTTCATTTTTACCCTTTTTTTTTATTAGTTCTGTTTCAGAGCTTCACGATTACATTTGTTGAAAATCAAGAGCACTAATTTATCTTGCTTGTATGCTTATAGATATCCTATAGCAGCTACCTTCCAATTTTGTTAACTGCGTTGTATCAGTTCTTCCTTCCATGATAACTCCAAGATCTTCCAGGCGTTTACTGTACAATTTAGCGCGATTTGCAAGCTTGGAGATTGGTACAATACTTCTTCCAGACCGTGTGCCATCAATGTATTTCATTATTTAGGAAAGCACAACTCCAAGGATAAAAGATTCCTGGCTTTCTTTCTGTGTCTTTTATTCTGCCTATTTGCTATCTTGTCAAGTTTCATCAATCATCAAGCATGATACTAGTGATTTGACATCTCCAGCTCTTACTTTGGCTAAGGGAAATATGTCTTTTAGTACAAGTGTACAGTCATGCCCTATTTTTGTCGATTTGAAAATGTCGATGTATCATGGACATCTTCAGATACATCACCACAGAAAAAATACATTGCAGTCATTGTTCTTTTTATCCAGTTCTACTTTACAGTGTCTGGGTACTTATTGTTTCCTTTCAATTGGCAACTTATCTTCCATATCATAAGTATGTTTTCCCTTTTGCTGATGAAATATTTTGAGGTCTGAAAATTTGTTTGACATGGTTTGTGCCATTTTGCCTTGTGATTCTGGAGTGCTTCTGCAGTTCCATAGCCCTCATTCAACTGTTTCGAATTGAGCAAAAGGAAAACCAATTCAAGACCCAACATATTCGTATGGTTGCATCAAAGGAGTGATTGCCAGCTCAAATGCCTATGACTGTTCTGTTTGTATCTGCTTGGCATTGCAAACCCTTACATGTCCTCTCTTGCCGTTTCACACATTCCTTCCAGTCTAATTGCCCATTATGTTTTTCTTATATCTAGTTCCAGTGTTTTCGAAATCTACAATTTTGATCTTTCCCCAAAAAAAACCTTTCGGTCATAAAGTATATAATTTATACGTAATTTCTATTTTAAAAAGTTACTTAGGCAAACGTGTAAGTAATAGAAATTTTGATACTGATATCTTAATTTTGTAAACATGTGCATGCCTTATCTGACCTCTTTGTGAATATCCAATATAAATAAACTCATCATAGATACTTATAAATTAGTAAAAAAAGTATGAATACAAACAGTGAATTAATAAGATTAGCGAATAATGATATATTGGAAATTCATGTTTTCAAAATGACCATCATTCAAGATGGCTACCAATAAATCAATATATATGAAGTCCTCAGATGACAGTCCTTGTCAATTGTGGTGAATATACCATATGACTATATAATAATTTCCTGCAGCAAGCGCTTATTACTTATAAGTCAAAGTGAACACGGTTACTAAGGAATTGCAAATGTGTAAAGCAGTATTAAGTTGTACTACTCTATGTTAATGTGGGGGACAATGTGATAGAATATGATAAACAGAGTGTGGTGTGACAGAACATGTACATGTACATTTCATTTATTGTTAGATATTGTTAACGTCAATTGAGAACATTTGAGCAGTTGATGTTCTTATAACATTACTTGTATGATATAAAATTCATTATGTCTGCAATCAAGGTTTTTGAAAGTTGTTTCAAATGAACAATATCAACAAAACGAATTATCCAGTAATCAACCAACTATTATAAACGACAGGTATACAAATATTTTCTTGCTTTATTTCTACGTATAAAATAAAATTCTCCTGTTATTCTATGTTGAACAAGCAGTTGCAAGAATATTGCTTGAAATAGTTCATTTTATTATCCTCTTCGTGTCGGCGTTTTAATGATTTTGTACCCGCTACAAAACAGAAGAATAACTCGGGGAGGGGGATAGGCTAGTTTTTTGTTCTGTTTATATAGCTCAAACAAATACATTTGTATATATCTTCCACAATGCATTTTTTTCATTATTTCGAATAATGACTACTTATTTTGGCTTAAAAAGAAAGAAGAATTTTCATGAATTCATTGTTTAATCATAGGTTTTTTGATTGAGTTAAGTCTGCCAATTGATATTTTATCGTATGTTTTTCTTTGTTGTGATGTTATGCTATTGTTTCAGAAAAAGGGAGAAGGTTTGGATCCATTAAAACGTTTAATCCCGCTGCAAATGTTTGCACCTGTCCTAAGTCAGGAATCTGATGTACAGTAGTTGTCGTTTGTTTATGTAATATATACGTGTTTCTCGTTTCTCGTTTTGTTTATATAGATTAGACCGTTGGTTTTCCCGTTTGAATGGTTTTACACTAGTAATTTTGGGGCCCTTTATAGCTTGTTGTTCGGTGTGAGCCAAGGCTCCGTGTTCAAGGCCGTACTTTAACCTATAATGGTTTACTTTTTAAATTGTTATTTGTATGGAGAGTTGTCTCATTGGCACTCACACCACATCTTCCTATATCTATCAAGAGGGCCGCCATTCAATATGGGTAATATTTCCAAAACTTTTGTTCTACAAGACAACTGGATTCAGCACTGTTATTCTATCAACCAGATTTCATGTCAATATATTCTCTAATATCATTTTCATGATTTTCTATTATTAATCTATTGAGATCAAACGGCCGCCATTTTAAAATGGCTGCCTCTTCCGCCAATTTCGATTTTCAGATTGGGTCCATAGCTTAAAATGTTGTCCATGACATATACTACTATTATGCCAAATTTCATGCTTTTACCACAATCTGAGCAATTTTGTCAAAAATCTGCACAAATCGACTGGACTACATCCATCATCCACTAACATAAGTTAACAACTTTGCAAATGAAATTTATGATATTAAGCTATCCTCTCTAAGGGATTAAAATGTTGCATTTCTACATTGTAGTAACAAGTTTTAAAAAAAATCACAACTTTGCAGCTGAGAAGGCGCGAGTACACATAAAAACGTTTGTGCTTCTCCTCTTAATAGTATAACTAACTTATAAATAAGCCATTTCAGTTGAATTCCAACTGTTGCATGAATTAAATGCCTCAAACAGAATAGAATAATTTTGTACATCAACACTAAAACCATCAAAAGTACATGGTTTCTTTGCAAATCTTATTATTTTGAAAATCAACAAGCATTCTACGAGTATTACATAACAATACATAGGTCCCTAACGGACAAAAAATACATAATACTTGTACATGACGTAAACAAAACGAAAATATCAAGTCATTACATTTAAGCATGACTAACCAGATGCTCCGCAGGGCGTAGCTTTATACGACCGCAGAGGTTGAACCCTGAACAGTTGGGGCAAGTATGGACACAACATTCAAGCTGGATTCAGCTCTAAATTTGGATTGTGATTAAATAGTTGACACAGCATACATTTTTTTTGTAGGTTTCTGACACAGAATGAATGTGTTCTAATGAACTTAAAATTTTTGTTTTCTCTTAGAGCAATTCACTATGCTGTTGAATATTAATCCTCTCAAAAAAATGTTTGAAGAAATTTTCTTTTTTATTTATGAAATTTCAAATGAGACCAGGTGCTCCGCAGGGCGCAGCTTTATACGACCGCAGAGGTCGAACCCTGAACAGTTGGGGCAAGTATGGACAAAACATTCAAGCGTGATACAGCTCTGAATTTGGATTGTGATCAAATTTTTGACATTATATGTTTTTTTTTTACACAAAACAAATGTCAAGATTTTACAAATCAATTAAAGATTTCTTCAAACTTTTTAAATCTAAAATTAAATAGTTGACACAGCATAGGTTTCTGACACAGAATGAATGTGGTCTAATGAACTTAAAAGTTTTTTTTTTGCCTTTGAGCAATTCACTATGCTGTTGAATATTAATCCTCTCAAAAAAATGTTTGAAGAAATTTTCTTTTTATTTATGAAATCTGAAATGAGAAAAATTTAAACCCCCCCCCCCTTTTTTCACATCCCCGTTTCCCTTTTCCCAAAACTGATATCAATTCAAATTTCTAATGGAGTTTGCAACAATAACTACTCTTTTAAATACATCATAAGATATTAAAATGTAAAATAAAGTGCTTGTTATCACTGAATGGTAAAGATTAGTTGGTAGTAAAAGTGAATATACATTGTTTATTGTATAAAACAATAAAAAAAACTTCATCAGCAACATTTTATATTGGCAAATTTCCAATGAAGTTATTTACATAAAGTTATTGGCAAATAAAAATAGAAAATGACATCATAGTCATGTCTGGCAAATGTCCAACATACATTATCTAAAAACATTTTAGATAAGATAAGGAAAAAAAGCTTCATCAGCAACATTTTATATTGGCAAATTTCCAATGAAGTTATTTACATAAAGTTATTGGCAAATAAAAATAGAAAATGACATCATAGTCATGTTTGGTAAAATTCCAACATATATTATCAACTACTATTCTATACAAAGAAAGATAACTCCAATTGAAAATTAATTGCTATATTTCTTGCTATTGTGCAATACTGTGCAATTGAAAATTTCTTGCTATTGAACAATACTTGATATGGAATCCTGATTTGGACCAACTTGAAAACTGGGCCCATAATCAAAAATCAAAGTACATATTTAGATAAAGCATATCAAATAAGCCCAAGAATTTAATTTTTGTTAAAATCAAACTTAGTTTAATTTTGGACCCTTTGGACGTTAATGTAAACCAATTTGAAAACGGGACCAAAAATTAAGAATCTACATACACAGTTAGATTTGGCATATCAAAGAACCCCAATTATTCAATTTTTGATGAAATCAAACAAAGTTTAATTTTGGACCCCGATTTGGACCAACTTGAAAACTGGGCCAATAATAAAAAATCTAAGTACATTTTTAGATTCAGCATATCAAAGAGCCCCAAGGATTCAATTTTTGTTAAAATCAACCTAAGTTTAATTTTGGACCCTTTGGACCTTAATGTAGACCAATTTGAAAACGGGACCAAAAATTAAGAATCTACATACACAGTTAGATTCGGCATATCAAAGAACCCCAATTATTCAATTTTTGATAAAATCAAACAAAGTTTAAATCTGGACCCTTTGGGCCCCTTTATTCCTAAACTGTTGGGACCAAAACTCCCAAATTCAATACCAACCTTCCTTTTATGGTCATAAACCATGTGTTTAAATTTCATAGATTTCTATTTACTTATACTAAAGTTATGGTGCAAAAACCAAAAAAAATGCTTATTTGGGTCCCTTTTTGGCCTCTAATTCCTAAACTGTTGGGACCTAAACTCCCAAAATCAATACCAACCTTCCTTTTGTGGTCATAAACATTGTGTTTATATTTCATTGATTTCTATTTACTTAAACTAAAGTTATTGTGCGAAAACCAAGAATAATGCTTATTTGGGCCCTTTTTTGGCCCCTAATTCCTAAACTGTTGGAACCAAAACTCCCAAAATCAATCCCAACCTTTCTTTTGTGGTCATAAACCTTATGTCAAAATTTCATAGATTTCTATTTACTTAAACTAAAGTTATAGTGCGAAAACCAAGAAAATGCTTATTTGGGCCCTTTTTGGCCCCTAATTCCTAAAATGTTAGGACTAAAACTCCCAAAATCAATCCCAACCTTCCTTTTGTGGTCATAAACCTTGTGTTAAAATTTCATAGATTTCTATTCACTTTTACTAAAGTTAGAGTGCGAAAACTAAAAGTATTCGGACGACGACGACGACGCCGACGCCAACGTGATAGCAATATACGACGAAAAATTTTTCAAATTTTGCGGTCGTATAAAAAATGAACCCAATTTTTTTAATCACATCCCCCTTTCCCTTATTCCAAAACAAATCTCAATTAAAATTTCTAATGGAGTTTGCAACAATAACTACTCATTTAAATACATCATAAAATATTAAGATGTAAAAAAACTGCTTGTTATCACTGAATGGTAAAGATTATTTTAATTTATCAGTTGGTAGTAAAAAGTGAATATACATTGTATATTGTATATAACAAAGATTTAAGTTGATTCTGGACAAAGAAAGATAACTCCAATTAAAAAAAAATCTTGCTATTGCACAATATTTTGCAATTAGATATTTCTTGCTTACTATTCTGGACAAAGAAAGATAACTCTAATTAAAAAAAAATTTGCTATTTCACAATATTGTGCAATTAGATATTTCTTGCCATTGCGCAATACTGTGCAATTGAAAAGACTTGCTATTGCACAATACTTCATATAATAATTTTAGATCCTGATTTGGACCAACTTGAAAACTGGGCCCATAATAAAAAATCTAAGTACATTTTTGGATTCAGTATACATGTATCAAAGAACCCCAAGATTTCAATTTTTGTTAAAATCAGACTAAGTTTAATTTTGGACCCTTTGAACTTTAGTGTAGACCAATTTGAAAACAGGACCAAAAATGAAGAATCTATATACACAGTTAGATTTGGTATATCAAAGAACCCCATTTATTCAATTTTTGATGAAATCAAACAAAGTTTAATTTTGGACCCCGATTTGGACCAACTTGAAAACTGGGCCAATAATCAAGAATCTAAGTACATTTTTAGATTCAGCATATCAAAGAACCTAACCGATTCATTTTTTGTCAAAATCAAACTAAGTTTAATTTTGGACCCTTTGGACCTTAATGTAGACCAATTTGAAAACGGGACCAAAAGTTAAGAATCTACATACACAGTCATGACAGTTAGATTCGGCATATCAAAGAACCCCAATTATTCAATTTTGATGAAATCAAACAAAGTTTAATTTTGGACCCTTTGGGCCCCTTATTCTGTTGGGACCAAACTTCCAAAATCAATACCAACCTTCCTTTTATGGTCATAAACCTTGTGTTTAAATTTCATAGATTTCTATTAACTTAAACTAAAGTTATAGTGCGAAAACCAAGAAAATGCTTATTTGGGCCCTTTTTGGCCCCTAATTCCTAAAATGTTGGGACCAAAACTCCCAAAATCAATACCAACCTTCCTTTTGTGGTCATAAACCTTGTGTTAAAATTTCATAGATTTCCATTCACTTTTACTAAAGTTAGAGTGCGAAAACTAAAAGTATTCGGACGACGACGACGACGACGACGACGACGACGACGCCAACGTGATAGCAATATACGACGAAAATTTTTTTCAAATTTTGCGGTCGTATAAAATTAGTGAGAATAAAATGCTTCGCTGAGCGCAGCCTGAGATACGATCGCAGAGGTTGAACCCTGAACAGTTGGGTCAAATGTCGGCACAATACTCAAAGCTTGATACTGTCTGAATTTGGATTGTTATCAAATTTTTAACATAATATAGGTTTCTGTCAAAAAACATATATTAAGATCTTACAAATCTATTGCGCAATACTGTGCAATTAAAGATTTCCTCTTATAACTTTATAAAAATTTGAAAAAAAAATTGAACCCCTTAAAAAAGTTAGAACCCTCAAAACTTTTTGACCCCTCCCCCTTTGGAGCAACTACCCCCAAACTTGATCCCTGCCTTTCCTTTGTAGTATGGATTCTTGTAGTACAATTTCAGAGAGATCCATACACTTAAACACAAGTTATTATCTGGAAACTAGATATATGCTCCTGTTTGCCCCTAAGTCCTGCATGAATGGGGCTATAACCCCCAAACTCAAGCCCAGCATTCCTTTTGTGATATGGAAACTTATGGTACATTGTCAGATAAGTCCACACTCTTACATACAAATTATTGTCCAGCAACTACAAAAATGCTTGTTTTTGACCCTAAAGGGAAAATTCGCGATTTTTTACTTATGGTTTAAATATGTTCATTATGACATAATATATATATTCACAAAGTTTAATGCTATATGTGCAGTAATAAATGAGAAATTTAATATTTAATGAAAAAAAATTAACTACTTCCTGTAGGTCGTGACGTTTTCTCCTGGTTTTTGCATGCCAGGATTTAAAATGGAACCATTTAAAGTCTTGGTTTTTAATCATATTTTAACGTAATCTTAAGCGCGCCGATGACTAATGATATATCTAATAACCATCCGATAATAAGACAATAAAGCGCACAGACGTGCAGTTGTACACATTCGTGAGATAAATTTTCTATGTTAAACGTATATAACCGCCGTGGTGTAGTGGTTAGTGCATCGGACTACTAACACAAAGGTTCCTGGTTCGATTCCCGTCTAGGATGAAAATGTCAGGGACTGAATTTTCGGCGCTCCCTTGACACCATTTGCGAGTATGGTCTTGAGTAAACGATGATAGTCCGTCGGAAGGGGACGATAAATGGCTGACCATATCTCTTGCACGTTAAAGACACCCTTGTAGATTTCGAAAAAGAGCAGGCTAATGCCGCTACAAGGCAGGACTCGCACCCGCAACGTGGAAAGGGATTAATATTAGTTGCAAAACTTATTTCCCAATCCACTTATTTTTGTAGACAACACAAAAAGTTATATATTGTTTTTAATTAATGCTTTTTCGGACTAATTTAAGTACATTTATCTGTAAAGACAATATTTTCGTGTACTCTTATTGACCTTTAACTATCTCCGCTATGACTATGACGATGTGTGTATTCACGGTTCTGTGGCAATACTCGTAGAAGGCTTGTCTAAAGGTAAATTGTTATTTGCACTTCGGTATTTAACCAGGCCTCTAGGGCACACCTTGCCAGGTGTGACTGTCTATTCGGATCAGTGGATTATAAAACAAGAGTGACAAATAAAAATAAATCGCCGTGGAATTATTTGAATATATTTGGTGCTATTATTTAAAATTAGTGAATTTACTAAGAAATAAACAATTTTCAAAAGTCGGGAAACTAAATTCATGTGTCAGAATGAAATGATATGCACCTCTTGTTCTTTATTTATGTCTCATAAAAGAGTGGAAAATAGAAATAGCTTAACCAAAGTTAACCTAAACTGTAAGCACCATAACCCCCAAAATGAGTCCAAACCTTATACATGTAATATTAAACATTATGGAACAGTTTCAGAGCAATCGAAACACTTATACGCTAGTTATTATCCTGAAAGTAGATACATGCTTGTTTGGGCCCGTTTTGGGCCCCTAATTCATAAACGGTTGGGACTATCATCTCCAAAATCAATCCTAACCTTCCTTTTGACGATAACATCATACCAATACCAACCTTCATTTTGTGGTATTGGACCTTCTTATTAAATTTCAAAGAGATCCACACGTAAAATAAAGTTATTGTCCGGAAACCAATGTGGCTTCGGACGACGCAGACGACGATGACATCAAACCATTATACGATCCCAAATTTTTGTTTGCGGTCGTATAAAAACTGATTATAAAGAGTGATTTTTTTTCCAAGGACCATAACATGCACAAAATTATCAGACCGAAACAAAAATTTGAACTTGATCTGTAACTTTTCATGATAAAACTATATACCAATTATCCATCAATATCTTCAAAGATGAGGAAAGTGTAGAAAACACTCTTAACATTGGAGTTCTCTAAAATTAGGTATGATGTAATACAATGTATATCTATTTTCAAATTATAATCAAATATAATTATTATTCCAAATAATTTTTCTTTCATTTGTCACAAACTAATATAGATTTGTAAAAGTTACCAAAGGTACCAGGATTACAATTTAGTACGCCAGACGTGCGTTTCGTCTACATAAGACTCATCAGTGACGCTCATATCAAAATATTTATAAAGCCAAACAAGTAAAAAGTTGAAGAGTATTGAGGATCCAAAATTCCAAAAAAGTTGTGCCAAATACGGCTAACCTATCTATAAAATGTCAACAACTTCTATCTACACAATGTAATGTAATGAAAATTTAATTAAAGGATTTCACTTAATATTTTTTTTTTATATATAAAGCATTCGGAAAATTAGCTTACACAAAATAACAAATAAACCTAAAGTACACTTCGACTTCGTCGGTAGGGGACTAAAAACAGATTTAAAACAAAACAGGGATCACGATATCCTGGTCACGTCTCTATTTGTGTAGTGGCTAGTACTTCGTTCCTATTCGATCCTTAAGATACCTGACATCAGATTTTGGCAGAATAGAAACATCAATCGAATAAAGCTTAACAATTTATTTAAAAATGTAATTCATTCAAATAAAACAGTCAACTAAAATGAAAAAAAAAAAAGGATTTCAAAAGTTAAGTTCAAAAATGAAATGAGATATAATAAAAAAAAACGTTCGCTAAAAACGAAATGCAAAAGAAAAGTATTTCAAGTAAAATGAAGTCAAATACTAAGTTAAAACTGAAATTTAATTGTATACTTCGAGTTGTGTTTTAGAATCGTTTAAAAAAGAATGCCAATGTACTTACTCTTAAATATCTGAGTGGATTGATTCATTCATGCGAGTTGTTTATTAGAATTAGAAACGGGTGGCAGTGCTACATCGGCGCATATACATGTGGAGAGTGAACTTCTCTCCACCGGAGCATCTCAGGATGAAATTTTAAATATCAAGAATGTGTCCCTTGTACTAGCACTATCGTTTTCTATGTTCAGTGGACCGTAAAATTAGAAAGATCATATCATAAGGAACATATGTACTAAGTTTCAAATTGATTGGCTTCAACTTCATTCAAAACTTATTGTATGTGAATTTTTAAATAGTTGTAATATGATATAAATGATAAGAACGTCAATTATTATTCTTAATATTTTGTTGTTGTAATATATTTTAAGATAAGAGACTTTACCAAAACCACGAAAATTATGTAAGGATACCGATGTTTTGCTCTCATATTTCACTATCATGGCATCATCAGCTTGCTTTCTTATGTATGGTTATATGTATTGCTATGACGAAAACGTTTCTAAAGGCACAAAGGGAATACTATGGCAATAATTCTAAAGGTAGGAAATTAGTTAAAATTTGTCAATCCGTATTTCATAAACTTCAAAATACATTATGTTTTATAAAATTTTATTCTGCACAAAAACAAAGTATGTACCGAAATTTTCTAACTTGACGATTCTTAAATTGCTTTAACGAAAACGTTTCTAAGACAAAGGGAACAAACAGTATGGGATTTATTCGAAAGGTATAGGAAATTGTTTTGAATTTTTCAATCCGTTTTTCAGAAATAATAAAAATTTATCAAATTTTATTCGTACAAAACAAAGTAGTTTTATTAAGAGTGATGCATGTTGAATTTGTGAAGTTTGAATGTTTCAATGAAGAACACTCTGATATTTTATGTTCTTTTATTTCTTATAAAATTTAGAGTAAAATGGTTTTCTCATATTTTTTAAAACTTCAATAGACGATGTCTTTGATCGCCGCTTGTGAGATCTATATTACGAAAACTGGTATATTATTATTGTGCATATGTCTGAAGTTTTCTTTTGTTGTTTAAATACATTTATAATTAAATGCATATTTTATTATTTTCTAAATGTAACTGTTTTAAAAGACTGTCTGTTAAAGCTAATAATTAAATGTAAAGAATTTATAACGTTTTTTTCATCCCAAGTGCTATCAAGTCTTCATGAAACAATCCTTATTAATTCTCGAGTCGAAATCTTGACAAACAATGTTTGCTTTATTTTTTTCGGTTTAATGTCCAGTCTGTATTTATATCATATGTTTGTGTTTTCTCAATATTTTCTAATACATGAATGTATTACTTAGTAAAATCTTATAGAAAAGGGCCGTAATATTATGCATATCCCAGTGGCGGATCCAGAACTTTTCCTAAGGAGGGGGGGGGGCGCTGACTGACCTAAGGGGAGACCGCTCCAGTCATGCTTCAGTGATTCCCTATATAATCAACTAAATTTTCCCCACGAAAGGGGGGCGCTCCCCCCCCCCCCCTGGATCCGCCTATGTATCCGTACCCATTACAGAACACATGACTGTGCAGTTCGTAAATCTTCAACTTTAATACCAATTTACCTTAATACATATTTTTTTTTAAATCAAGATTTTTTTTCTTAAAAAATATTACAACAAAATATTAAGAATATTAAATGACGTTTTTATCATTAATATCATATTAAAACTATTTAATTTTAATTTTAATTTTTTATTGAAATTATTGTATTTTTTTTAACATTTTTCTTCAGGAATTATAATATTTTTATGCTATAAAGGGAAATTAAGGTCCTGTGTGCTCTTATCAAACTTCTTTGAGGTCCTTAGTGCTCCTTTGTGCACAAAGGGGGTCCTTAGAGGTGTTTTTAGAGACCGAGTAAAGGGTAGTTCGTTCGTTTGTCCGTCCGTCTGTCCCACTCCAGGTTAAAGTTTTTGGTCAAGGTAGTTCATAGGCGGATCCAGGGGGGCCCTGGGGGGCCCGCCCCCCCCTTTCGTGGGAAAAATTTGGTTGATTATATAGGGAATCATTGAAGCATGACTGGAGCGGCCCCCCTTAGGAAAAGTTCTGGATCCGCCACTGTACATGAGCTATCACATAGCCCGGATATAAAGTCGGTTCCAATCCGATACCGGTGATTAACACCTAATCGTACATTATAAAAATCGCAATTTTTTTTGAAATTATTTATTTTTTTACATTTTTCTTCAGGAATTATAATATTTCTATGCTTTAAAGGGAATTTCAGATCCTTTGTGCTCTTATCAAACTTTTTTAGGGTCCTTAGTGCTCCTTTGTGCACAAAGGAGGTCTTTTGCAGTGTTTTTAGAGACCCCCTTTTATTGTAGTTTTGAACCAGTTGAACTTATCAAAAACTTAAATACGTCGTTAAATGTTGGGTGTAAATATGTTTATTAGTAAATTAAAACATAACAAATATATACAAATATTCATAAAAATGGACCAATACAACTACATACTAATACACATTTCTTGATTCCTAATAACTATTAAAGTCATAAAGACATAAGATCAACTTTATAATCAAGTAATAACAAGATTTTTACTATGCCCTGCGTCTATGTTCAGTGACCTTAAAATTAAAGTCACGATTTGACATAAATTTCAAAATTTCAAAAAGTTCGTCTCATAATAAACATGTGTACAAAGTGAAACTTTTAAGTTAATGCGACCACAATTTCATGGTAAACTACTTTTACCAACAACTTTAACCTGCTATGGAATGGCCTATCAGACAGATGGATACACACACCAGAAAACTTAGTGCCACCCTTTATCGTATATGGGGCATAAAACAGAACCAGATGCTCCAAAGGGCGCAGCTTTATACGACCGCATAGGTTGAACCCTGAACGGTTGGGGCAAGTATGGACACAACATTCAAACTGGATTCAGCTCTAAATTTGGATTGTGATTAAATAGTTGACACAGCATAGGTTTTGGACACAGAATGAATGTGGTCTAATGAACTTAAAATAATTTTTTTGTCTTTGAGCAATCACTATGCTGTTGAATATTAATCCTCTCAAAAAAATGTTTGAAGAAATTTTCTTTTTATTTATGAAATCTGAAATGAGAAAAATTACCACCCCCCACCACCACCATTTTTTTTCTTTTTTCACATCCCCCTTTCTCTTTTTTCAAAACTGATCTCAATTCAAATTTCTAATGGAGTTTGCAACAATAACTACTCATTTAAATACATCATAAAATATTAAAATGTAACAAAAAGTGCTTGTTATCACTGAATGGTAAAGAGTGTTTTAATTTATCAGTTGGTAGTAAAAGTGAATATACATTGTGCATTGTATAAAACAATGATTTAAGTTGATTCAACTACTATTCTGGACAAAGAAAGATAACTCCAATCAATTGAGAATTTCTTGCTATTGCACAATATTGTGCAATTAGATATTTCTTGCTATTGCGCAATACTGTGCTATTGAAAATATTTGCTATTGCACAATACTGTGCAATTGAAGATTTCTTGCTATTGCACAATACTGTGCAATTGAACATTTTTTGCTATTGCACAATACTGTGCAATTGAAGATTTCTTGCTATTGCTGAATACTGTGCAATTGAAAATTTCTTGCTATTGCACAATACTTAATATAATAATTTTGGATCATATTTGAACCAACTTGAAAACTGGGTCCATAATCAAAAATCTAAGTACATGATTAAATTCAGCATATCAAACCAGATGCTCCGCAGGGCGTAGCTTTATACGACCGCAGAGGTTGAACCCTGAACGGTTGGGGCAAGTATGGACACAACATTCAAGCTGGATTCAGCTCTAAATTTGGATTGTGATTAAATAGTTGACACAGAATGAATGTGTTCTAATGAACTTAAAATTTTTGTTTTCTCTTAGATCAATTCACTATGCTGTTGAATATTAATCCTCTCAAAAAAATGTTTGAAGAAATATTCTTTTTTATTTATGAAATTTCAAATGAGAAAAATTGAACCCAATTTTTTAAATCACATCCCCCTTTCCCTTATTCCAAAACTAATCTCAATTAAAATTTCTAATGGAGTTTGCAACAATAACTACTCATTTAAATACATCATAAAATATTAAGATGTAAAAAAACTGCTTGTTATCACTGAATGGTAAAGATTATTTTAATTTATCAGTTGGTAGTAAAAAGTGAATATACATTGTATATTGTATATAACAAAGATTTAAGTTGATTCTGGACAAAGAAAGATAACTCCAATTAAAAAAAATAATCTTGCTATTGCACAATATTTTGCAATTAGATATTTCTTGCTTACTATTCTGGACAAAGAAAGATAACTCTAATTAAAAAAAAATTTGCTATTTCACAATATTGTGCAATTAGATATTTCTTGCCATTGCGCAATACTGTGCAATTGAAAAGACTTGCTATTGCACAATACTTAATATAATAATTTTAGATCCTGATTTGGACCAACTTGAAAACTGGGCCCATAATAAAAAAATCTAAGTACATTTTTGGATTCAGCATATCAAAGAACCCCAAGATTTCAATTTTTGTTAAAATCAGACTAAGTTTAATTTTGGACCCTTTGGACTTTAGTGTGAACCAATTTGAAAACAGGACCAAAAATGCAGAATCTACATACACAGTTAGATTTGGTATATCAAAGAACCCCATTTATTCAATTTTTGATGAAATCAAACAAAGTTTAATTTTGGACCCCGATTTGGACCAACTTGAAAACTGGGCCAATAATCAAGAATCTAAGTACATTTTTAGATTCAGCATATCAGAGAATCTAACTGATTCATTTTTTGTCAAAATCAAACTAAGTTTAATTTTTGGACCCTTTGGACCTTAATGTAGACCAATTTGAAAACGGGACCAAAAGTTAAGAATCTGCATACACAGTCATGACAGTTAGATTCGGCATATCAAAGAACCCCAATTATTCAATTTTGATGAAATCAAACAAAGTTTAATTTTGGACCCTTTGGGCCCCTTATTCTGTTGGGACCAAAACTCCCAAAATCAATACCAACCTTCCTTTTATGGTCATAAACCTTGTGTTTAAATTTCATAGATTTCTATTTACTTATACTAACACTATGGTGCGAAAACCAAGAAAAATGCTTATTTGGGTCCCTTTTTGGCCCCTAATTCCTAAACTGTTGGGACCTAAACTCCCAAAATCAATACCAACCTTCCTTTTGTAGTCATTAACATTGTGTTTAAATTTCATTGATTTCTATTTACTTGAACTAAAGTTATTGTGCGAAAACCAAGAATAATGCTTATTTGGGCCCTTTTTTGGGCCCTAATTCCTAAACTGTTGAAACCAAAACTCCCAAAATCAATCCCAACCGTTCTTTTGTGGTCATAAACCTTGTGTCAAAATTTCATAGATTTCTATTAACTTAAACTAAAGTTATAGTGCGAAAACCAAGAAAATGCTTATTTGGGCCCTTTTTGGCCCCTAATTCCTAAAATGTTGGGACCAAAACTCCCAAAATCAATACCAACCTTCCTTTTGTGGTCATAAACCTTGTGTTAAAATTTCATAGATTTCCATTCACTTTTACTAAAGTTAGAGTGCGAAAACTAAAAGTATTCGGACGACGACGACGACGCAGACGACGACGCCAACGTGATAGCAATATACGACGAAAAAATTTTCAAATTTTGCGGTCGTATAAAAAGCCAAAGAATTCAATTTTTATTTAAATCAAACTTAGTTTAATTTTGGACCCTTTGGAATGTAATGTAGACCAATTTGAAAACGGGACTAAAAATTAAGAATCTACATACACAGTTAGATTTGGCATATCAAAGAACCCCAATATTCAATTTTTGATGAAATCAAACAAAGTTTAATTTTGGACCCCGATTTGGACCAACTTGAAAACTGGGCCAATAATCAAAAATCTAAGTCGTTTTTAGAATTCAGCATATCAAAGAACCCCAAGGATTCAATTTTTGTTAAAATCAAACTAAGTTTAATTTTGGACCCTTTGGACCTTAATGTAGACCAATTGGAAACAGAACCAAAAATTAAGAATCTACATACACAGTTAGATTCGGCATATCAAAGAACCCCAATTATTCAATTTTTGATGAAATCAAACAAAGTTCAATTTTGGACCCTTTGGGCCCCTTATTCCTAAAAACCTGTTGGGACCAAAACTCCCAAAATCAAACCCAACCTTCCTTTTATGGTCATAAACCTTGTGTTTAAATTTCAAAGATTTCTATTTACTTATACTAAAGTTATGGTGCGAAAACCAAGAATAATGCTTACTTGGGCCCCTTTTTGGCCCCTTATTCCTAAACTGTTCAGACCTCAACTCCCAAAATCAATCCCAACCTTCCTTTTGTGGTCATAAACCTTGTGTTTAAATTTCATTGATTTCTATTCACTTATACTAAAGTAATTGTGCGAGAACCAAGAATAATGCTTATTTGGGCCCTCTTTTGACCCCTAATTCCTAAACTGTTTGAACGAAAACTCCCAAAATCAATCCCAACCTTCCTTTTGTGGTCATAAACCTTGTGTCAAAATTTCATAGATTTCTATTTACTTAAACTAAAGTTATAGTGCGAAAACCAAGAAAATGCTTATTTGGGCCCTTTTTGGCCCCTCATTCCTAAAATTTTGGGACCAAAACTCCCAAAATCAATCCCAACCTTCCTTTTGTGGTTATAAACCTTTTGTTAAAATTTCATAGATTTCTATTCACTTTTACTAAAGTTAGAGTGCGAAAACTAAAAGTATTCGGACGATGACGACGACGCAAGACGCAAGACGACGACGACGCCAACGTGATAGCAATATACGACGAAAAATTAAAATTTTTGCGGTCGTATAAAAAGGAAACACTCATCTATTAAGTCAAGCAAAAAGTTCTTAAACCATAATAGTGTAAAAAGCGTTCAATAACAAATTTCATAGGTACATCTGAACAATGGTTTCTATTTTGTCCTGACAAAACCATGTTCAAGAAAAAATATAAATCTATAAATAAATATGTATAAATAAATTCAGAGGATATTTTATACGTCACATCTTTTTTGAAATATAAATTACACAAAGGAACACGAGTCTGCAACACATAAAAAAATACAGAATAATTTCATAATTCAGAGTGTTTATTTCACTGCTCATCGCCTTAATATTGTTTTATTTGCAGTTGGTGTGAAGCAAAACAAACAATCAATCAAAACACTCGTGTTTTTTAAAGGAATAACTACAATATTTTTCTGTCTATGAAGAAACAATATTAAAAAATGTGGTGCAAATTCACTCATAGTTTATTGCCATGGTAACTTGGTTTATGTGAATTTCTAAATAGCTTGTACCTTAGTCTAGATTGGAGTTATTTAAGAATTTGTATGATAACTTTTGAGTTTGCAGTAAAATATGGGCCATATCCATATAAGATCCTTATTGCCTATTCTCCTTTTCCATTTCTGTTTTATGGAGTAGAAATTAATTTTGATAAATATGACAGATGGACGGAAGTTAACCAAATCATAACATATAATGCCCCCTCCCCCAGATGGATGTTTCTATGACTATCTCAACTTAGGACACACTGTTCTATGAATTTTAACTATTTCTTCTAATTGTTCTTTTTCTTGTTGAAGTCTTTCGATTTCTTGTGTCAACATATCTTGTTTGTTTTCCAATTTCTCTGTCTCCTTAAATAAACAAATAATGTACTTGAAGAAATGTGCTCATGTATAGTTATGAACACTTATCATGTTTCTTCAACATGTTGATAATATGCACCTATATATTTTGACATTGCAAATGTCGTATTTTCCTCAGACTGTAAATACGCCTTTCAACTAAATCCGTTGGATGCGCGGGTACTGATTGGAATACTTTTGTCTTGGAGAAAATGGTGTTTTTATTAGTTGTTAGTAAATGTCCTTGAACTAGCTTTAAGTAACTGTGATTAGTCTTAGATAAGTACCCTGTGTTGTCTTGTGTCTTATTAGTAGTTTTTATTTTGCTTAGTGCCAAGTCACTTCCAACTACCTTGTTACAGTTTGTACTTATGTTGTACCGTTGTATATGACTGTCCCATTGCAGGTTAGGTTTACAACTAACTACCTTGTTACAGTTTGTACCGTTGTATATGACTGTCCCATAGCAGGTTAGGTTTACAACTAACTACCTTGTTACAGTTTGTACTTATGTTGTACCTTGTATATGACTGTCCCAGGTTAGGTTTACAACTACCTTGTTACAGTTTGTACTTATGTTGTACCTTGTATATGACTGTCCCAGGTTAGGTTTACAACTACCTTGTTACAGTTTGTACTTATGTTGTACCGTAGTATATGACTGTCCCATGTTAGGTTTACAAACGTTTTTAACCCCACACTTCTCTTACCTGTCTGTTCCAAGCAAGGAACTAATTAATTCAGTTGTTCTGTCATTTTAATTCGCTTTTCGTTTACTGTTTTTTTCAAAAATCATTTTATATTAGTTTTCTCGTTTGAATTATTTCACAGTTTGTCGCACCATCGCCTATTATAGGCGACTACAATAGTAACATTCTATGGATTTGTTCATTGTCAAGACCGTACAGATATCTATAGTATACAGTTATTTAATATGTAACTATGCAATAGCCAACGGCTGAGGGCAATAGAACAATGAGCTGATCTTCATACCGAGGGAAATAATATGTTTTGATCTAGTGCACTGTTACACATTCAATAATTGTTTTATTACCTAATACATACTGAGTAAGTTCAATTTTGATTAGACAACATGAATACCTTTCAACTAATCAGAATTCAGAATAAGAGGTCATAACAGGTCAGTGCAATAGACCACACACCGGTGCAATAGAACGATAATGTCCATGCTCTTCAACTTCGTACTTTATTTTGCCTTTTTAACTTTTTTGGATTCGAGAGTCACTGATGAGTCTTTTGTAGACTAAACGCGCGTCTGGCGTATATACTAAATTTAGTCCTGGTATCTATGATGACTGAGAGCCATGTCGATAATATGACCATGACTGATAGCTACGTGTTGAAATATTTTTTTCTTCAGTTCCATCAAATAAATGTAAGTCGGTTATCTAGCATTCCGACATAAATTTTCCGATTTTGGATAGTTTGGTGCTCATTTAAACCAGATTTATAATTCTGACATTGTTACCATTGTTTAATGTATGAAATTTAAAGAACATCATTATAATTATGACTAAGCATAGACACAGAATGATTAACTACTTACGTCTTCAAGAGATTCAGTAAGTTTTCTCTTTCTACTTCGACATTTCTGAGCTGCCATTTTGTTCTTAGATCTACGGATTTTTCTTTTCTCCTCCTCATCCTGTGTCAGCTGTAATAATACACCTCTATAAATTTTCATAAGTAAAATACATAAAACTTATTTTCAATTTATTTGTTTTTAGTCATCTAAAACATACTTCCCATTCAATAATAATAATCAACGGAGAATATAGGGATGAAGCATCATATGTTCATGTTAAGAAAACTAATATCAAGAATCAAAGTTAACCTTGAAATCATTTTATATCAGAGCCTTTCTTATATGGTATTGTGGTGAAGTACACAACACTTTGTAGTCAAAAGCCTCTGTCAAAATTAATAATAATGTTGAGTCAGAAAATGATCATGTCACATAAAAAGTCAATCTATAGTTGAGATCAGAGATAAACTTCTTCTTCCGGTAAGCGGCCACCGTCAACTGGTTGACTATTCTGCCACATTTAGGAGTGAGCACATACAATTGTTTTGAAATTTAATAAACAAAAAGAATGGGTACAATTTAATATATACATAGGTGCAATTTAAAAACATGTCATTTAAATCTACTGACGAAGCTGAGCCTTGAAAGATTCAGGACTCGGGGCGGAGACAGTAGAGTTGGGCAAGGTTTTCCACTCTCTGATTGTTCTTGGATAGAACGACTCCTTCAGTTGTTTTACATGATGGTATTCTTAGTGCCTTTTCGTTGTTATTTCTGGAAGGGCGTTCATTCGATATTGGCTTACTGGATGTATCGACTTTGACAAAGTTGTTCTGTAGCTTATACATCATTATTAAGCGGCTATGTTTCCTTCGTTCTTGTAGGGCGAGTCATTCAAGATGATCAAGCATGCTACTAACAGATGAGGTGTTGTTATATCTGTTAGTAACATACCTTGCTGTCCGTCTTTGCACCATGTCCAATCTGGATGTCGTTTTGTTGGTATGGGTCCCATACTGCACTAGCATATTCTAAAGTAGGCCTGACAAGGGACATATATGCTTTTTCTTTAATTGACTCGTACGAATGATTGAATCCCTGGGGCATGTCGTTTATATAAAACAAAAACAGGCTAGGTCCCGGGACGGATCCTTGTGGTACGCCGCACTCTACAGGTATGGAGGTCGATGTTTCACCCTCTACAACTACTGACTGTATTCTATCACTGAGGAAGGTGTCTATCCACTGATTTGTTTTACCGGTTATCCCATAATGCTTCAGTTTGTAAATGAGAAGGCTATGACTAACCTTATCAAATGCCTTGGAGAAGTCCATAAATTATGAGACAATATGTTTGTTCCCCCAGATCTAAGTTTCTAGTTACATCATCTATAAATTTGATCAGTTGTGATTCGCATAATAATTCCCTTTGGAACCCATGTTGAAGTGGATACATGATGTTGTGTGTATCTGCAGGAGACATGATATGGCTAGTTACGATGTGCTCCATTAGTTTACATGCTATGCAAGTTAGAGAGACCTATAATTTATCGGATCATATTTCGTACCTTTCTTGTACACTGGGCAGACGTTGGCAGATTTCCAAATACTAGGTACTTCGCTTGTCTGATATTAGCAGCTGAATATTATTGTCAGGATTGGTGCTATGTGTACTGCTAGTTCCTTTATTTTGTCTGGCCCAGCTGCCTTATTTGGGTTAAGGTTATATAGTAGTTTGTACACACCATTTTCTGTTATATTGATGTCCAAGATTTGTTCAAACTTTCCAGGCATGTTACACTGTTCTTTAAATTCTTTTTCAAATATGGTGGTTTTGTCTTAAAAGGCTTTCTGGAATTGGCTATTGAGTATGTCTGCTTTATCTATTGGCTCTGAATGTAAAGTTCCATTTGATTTTAAAGGTGATATTTTACTCCCATCTGACCTTTTGTGTTTTATAAAGGTCCAGAACCTTTTCATATAGTTTGATCTTTCTTGGGGTTTAATTAGGTCTGGTGGTGAAACTATACTGTCGATGTAATTCCAGTAAGCTTTCTTCATTTCTCTCTGAATACGACGCTTAAGTTCTTTAAATTTGCCTCTATCTCCTCCATTACCAGATTTTTTTCATTCTTTTGAACCATCTGTTCCTTTTTCGTATGAGGCGCTTGATGTCAGATGTGATCCAGGGACTACCATCCTTTTTCCTAGCTGTCTTTTTCGGTACATTATTCCCAATGCTCTCTTCAAGTTTGGTTTGGAAGTGTGTCCATAATTTATTTATTCCTGCCATTTGCTTATTCATAAGGGTGACATCTTGGTGTAATTCATTCAGATCTAGTTTCATATTCTCCCAATTTGCTTTTCTATATAATGGTATAACCTTGGTTTTTGAATAGATTTCCTGGGGTTCAGGTTAACTTCTGTGAAAACGATTTTATGGTCGGAGAGCCCAGGTAAGGTTTCAACTCTCATGAAGCTTTCCGGATGAATTGTTACAACAAGATCAAGAGTATTGGGTCCTCTGGTTGGTTTCTTTACAAGTTGTGTCATCCCATTGTCATCCAATATATCAGCAATTTTTCATGATTTGTTGCACATTGGGTGTGCATCTTGATCTCTTTGGTAGTCCAATCCCAGTCTGGTAGGTTGAAATCACCAGCTGATATGATGAATGAATTTCGTATTAATTTTACTGGCTCTTTCAATGCTTATTCCATATTCATTATATTCCTTTTCGTTTGATGTTTTGGGGTTGTAGTAACTGGATAGATAGATGTAATGGTTTTATGATGCCAGATGTTGGACTACTGATTGATGTATTTGATAAAATACTGAATTGATTTGAAGTGCAGAATACCAAAGAATAGCAGAAGGTGGAGTAATTTAACTTAGGTCGTAGGTCATTTCAAGTTGTACGCTGTACTTCTTCTTGAGCATGTTGAGCAGTGTAAATTTAAAATAAAAATGAATGTGAACTAAGAGCTTATAAATTTATAAATGTTTAAATTACTATTGAAACTGGTCAAGAGTTAAGCAATTTATATTAAGTATAAGACAAGTATTGTTTTTTGTCATTTTGTTTTGGAAACAACTAGAACCATAACCCCAAAATCAATCCCAACCTTCTTTTTGAGGTACAAAACCGTGTGATAAGATTTCATAGAGATCCATAAACTTATACACAAGTTATTGTCCAAAAAAAAACAGAAAAATGCGTTTTGTCCACCTTTTTTGGCCCCTAATTCCTTAACAGAGAACACTTTCCCCTCAAATCAATCTCAACCTTCTTTTTGTGGTATGGAACCTTGTGGTACAATTTTATACAACTACAAACCATTATACTCAAGTCATTGTCTGGAAACCAAATGTCTTCGGATTTCAACGACATTTGTTAATACCTCATCAAGTATTTTTATGAGAAAAATTGAAAGGAAATCATAATCAAAATATTCTTTCGGATACTAGTATACTGGATAGTCCACATGTAAAACAATTACTTTAAGGATGTACTAAGGTGAAGTTTTGGAATTTGTGTCAAATGTTCGGACTCCTTGGTGTTTTTCCATACAATACAAGGTAAACTATTTTGTCCCATAACACCCATTTATTTTTTCATACAAGACTTGATAGCTCATGAAAGGTCATTTTCCAAAATTTAAGAAGATTCTTGATTTTCTTTCTTTTGTTTGTAAAAGTCCGAGTCAGACTTTTCCCGCCATATTTTAAATCTCAAATATCTCGAAAAGGAGGTCCATGACCTATCAATATTTTTAGCTTATTTTCATCCTTCAAGAATGCTCTACCAACTTAAAGTATCAATTTTAATTTCTTAATTTATTAATTTTCACCTAACCTCACCTAAGTACATCCTTAATACATGTGCTTCCACTAACCCTACCTACCCTAATTTTGGGTGCCTACCTTAACATTTTTTATGCCATTTTTTTCCCCTAGTAGTAACCAGCTAAAACCAGGTGCTCCGCAGGGCGCAGCTTTATACGACCGCAGAGGTCGAACCCTGAACAGTTGGGGAAAGTATGGACAAAACATTCTAGCGTGATACAGCTCTGAATTTGGATTGTGATCAAATTTTTGACATTACATGGTGTTTTTTTACACAAAACAAATGTCAAGATTTTACAAATTTTACAATTAAAGATTTCTTATTCAAACTTTTTAAATCTAAAATTAAATAGTTGACACAGCATAGGTTTCTGACACAGCATGAATGTGGTCTAATGAACTTAAAAGTTTGTTTTTGCCTTTTAGCAATTCACCATGCTGTTGAATATTAATCCTCTCAAAAAAATGTTTGAAGAAATTTTCTTTTTATTTATGAAATCTGAAATGAGAAAAATTTAACCCCCCCCCTTTTTTTCACATCCCCGTTTCCCTTTTTCCAAAACTGATATCAATTCAAATTTCTAATGGAGTTTGCAACAATAACTACTCTTTTAAATACATCATAAAATATTAAAATGTAAAATAAAGTGCTTGTTATCACTGAATGGTAAAGATTGGTTGGTAGTAAAAGTGAATATACATTGTTTATTGTATAAAACAATAAAAAAAACTTCATCAGCAACATTTTATATTGGCAAATTTCCAATGAAGTTATTTACATAAAGTTATTGGCAAATAAAAATAGAAAATGACATCATAGTCATGTCTGGCAAATGTCCAACATACATTATCTAAAAACATTTTAGATAAGATAAGGAAATAAGATGTAAAAAAACTGCTTGTTATCACTGAATGGTAAAGATTATTTTAATTTATCAGTTGGTAGTAAAAAGTGAATATACATTGTATATTGTATATAACAAAGATTTAAGTTGATTCTGGACAAAGAAAGATAACTCCAATTAAAAAAAAATCTTGCTATTGCACAATATTTTGCAATTAGATATTTCTTGCTTACTATTCTGGACAAAGAAAGATAACTCTAATTAAAAAAAAATTTGCTATTTCACAATATTGTGCAATTAGATATTTCTTGCCATTGCGCAATACTGTGCAATTGAAAAGACTTGCTATTGCACAATACTTAATATAATAATTTTAGATCCTGATTTGGACCAACTTGAAAACTGGGCCCATAATAAAAAATCTAAGTACATGTTTAGATTCATCATATCAAAGAAGCCCAAGAATTAAATTTTTGTTAAAATCAAGCTAAGTTTAATTTTGGACCCTTTGGACCTTTATGTTGACCAATTTGAAAACGAGACCAAAAATTAAGAATCTACATAAACAGTTAGAATCGGCATATCAAAGAACCCCAATTATTGAATTTTTGATGAAATCAAACAAAGTTTAATTTTGGACCCCGATTTGGACCAACTTGAAAACTGGGCCAATAATCAAAATTCTAAGTACATTTCTAGATTCAGCATATCAAAGAACCCCAAGGATTCAATTTTTGTCAAAATCATACAAAAAGTTAAATTTTGGACCCTTTGGACCTTAATGTAGACCAATTTGAAAACGGGACTAAAAATTAAGAATCTACATACACAGTTAGATTCGGCATATCAAAGAACCCCAATTATTCAATTTTTGATGAAATCAAACAAAGTTTAATTTTGGACCTTTTGGGCCCCTTATTCCTAAACTGTTGGGACCAAAACTCCCAAAATCAATCCCAACCTTCCTTTTATGGTCATAAACCTTGTGTTTAAATTTCATAGATTTCTATTTACTTATACTAAAGTTATGGTGCAAAAACCAAGAAAAATGCTTATTTGGGCCCCTTTTTGGCCCCTTATTCCTAAACTGTTCGGACCTCAACTCCCAAAATCAATCCCAACCTTACTTTTGTGGTCATAAACCTTGTGTTTAAATTTCATTGATTTCTATTTACTTATACTAAAGTTATTGTGCGAAAACCATGAATAATGCTTATTTGGGCCCTTTTTTGGCTCCTAATTCCTAAACTGTTGAAACCAAAACTCCCAAAATCAATCCCAACCTTCCTTTTGTGGTCATAAACCTTGTGTCAAAATTTCATATATTTCTATTCATTTTCACTAAAGTTAGAGTGCGAAAACTAAAAGTATTCGGACGACGACGACGAAGGACGACGACGACGCAAACGTGATAGCAATATACGACGAAAAATTAAAATTTTTTGCGGTCGTATAAAAAGTGTTGAAAACTGATTATTTGAGTGAATTTTCTAAGGCCAGGGACCAGTACTCTGCACAAAGCTATCAGACAGGAACAGAATTCGAATTAGATAATGTGACTTGTCATGATAAAACTATATACCAATTTTCAAATCGATATCTTAAAGCATAAAGAAAATAAATGGGGAATGTGGGACACAGATGATGCCCACGCTTGCATATCATATAAAGTTATATAGAGACAAAACTCAAGAACATCTTGCTTGTACGCACCTAAGGGTATATATAATATTGTTTGAATTTTTCAGTGAACATTACATTGTATAAAGCATTGGTTCAGTTGATTCAACTACAATTATGGACAAAGGAAGATAACTCCAATTTTAATAAAAATCTTTTAACAATTACTTATTTTTAGAACAGATACAAGCTTTCTATTTTTCCATTTGTAAAGGGGCATAACTCTAAAACAGTTGAAATGACACAACCTAAATTCAAACTTGATTTGTATTTTGTGGTAATAAGCATTATGTATATAAGTTTAATAACATTTGGTTCAGGCAAACTAAAGTTGGAGAACGGAAACCAATTTACAGACGGACAAGGGCAAAACTTATATAAAATGCTCGTTCTGCTAAGGCGGGGCATAAAATGTGTGGAAAACTGATTTGGTAGATTGACAGACAAACAGACAGACTGAGTGCAAACAGAAAACTACAAAGCCTTGAAGGATCTATGCAGATTTGTTCTTATATGATATTAATAGGTCCTTCTGATTTTATGCTCCTCGAAAAATTAATATATTGTCTTTTCACTAAAGATACCTGTTCAGGTTCTGGATGTTTAAATTCAACATGTATGTCATCCTTGCCCTCTGCCATTCTTCGAAGTTTTATCTTCATTTTAACTTCTTCTTTTATGAAAGGTGTGAGAGGTAACTGATCTTCACCTTCTATCTCTTTCAGGAAAACTTCTGAAGGGTCAATGTTTTCCTGTTCAGAAACTGTTCGGGGAAATGGATAAACTGTAGAGCTACAAGTAGATTCACCGCCAAGTAAACAGCTTACAGTTTCATCTTCTTCATAAAAAGAATCTGATGTGCCTAAATGAAACAACAATAATAACTTAATAAGTATTTAAAACAATTGACTTAAATAATACATAAAACTCAGTATCATTTATATTTGTCATTCGAATGTCATAATATCTGTGTAACATGTACATGTAATTAGAAAATTACATTTTTATTTGGACGTTGACATTATCAGTAGTAAAATTGAGTAATGAACTGGAGAAAATGTGTCAAAGGGACAACAACTCGACTAAAAAGCAGATTACACTCCAAGACAATGAATGGCTCTTCAACACAACGAGAAAATTTCCAAAGCGGGATTCAGCTATCCCCCTAAGGGAGCTACCATTTGATTTTTATGAGGAAGGGGTGCAAGGAACTATTTGAAAAAAGGCAGGGTGAGATACTTTGTAAAAAAACAAATGCTCCGCAGGGCGCAGCTTTATACAACCACAGAGGTCGAACCCTGAACAGTTGGGGCATAAAATGTGTGGAAAACTGATTTGGTAGATTGACAGACAAACAGACAGACTGAGTGCAAACAGAAAACTGGAGACAAGTCTGAATTTGGATTGTGATTAAATAGTTGACACAGCATAGGTTTCTGACACAGAATGAATGTGGTCTAATGAACTTAAAATGTTGTTTTTTTTGCTTTTGAGCAATTCACTATGCTGTTGAATATTAATCCTTTGATATTTGAAGTAATTTTCTTTTTCATTTCTGAAATCAGAAATAAGAAAAATTGAACCCCACCAATTTTTTTTCACCTCCCCCTTTCTCTTATTCCAAAAATGATCTCAATTCAAATTTCTAATGTAGTTTTCAACAATAACTACTCATTTAAACACATCATAAAATATAAAATGTCATACTGTCATGATTATGTTGATTTGACTACTATTCTGGACAAAGAAAGATAACTCCAATGGCAAATTTCCAATGAAGTTCATTAAACTAAAGTTTTTGGCAAATTTCCAACGGAATTTATTAATAACAAAGTTTTTGGCAAATTTCCAATATACATAATTTAAGAGCAGTTTAGGTGAGCTATTATTGCGAACCCTATCATAGTTTTCCATAGATTCATCTGCAAGTTACCTGTCCATTTAAACTTTTGTAAGTTCTATTGTCCCATTGAACAAATACAACAGGTATTGTTCTCTGTATAGTTTATTTGATGGGACCTTTAAATTTCTTCCAAGAGAAATCTATCACTAATCATTGATTAATTTGCCTGACCAAAAAATATCTTCTTTGTTCACTGAAATACATGTATAAACTCACATAAACTGCATGTGATACAGTATTTATTCAATATCAATAATATATTTTCAATCTGTTCAATATAAGCACTGATTTAATTATAAAAAGTTTATTTCTGAATTTTTTTTAACTACTGCATGCATTTATGTTTCAAAGAATTTGCATGTTTTTTGTGGTTGTTCAGTTATAAAGAATACATTTATGAAGACCTTTATTTAAACATTATCATTTCAAGTTTTTACTTATGAACAGACTAAAAAAAAAGCAAATTTTAATAGGTACAATGTTGAAATTTGATCAGAAATCAACTTTTAATTTTTAAATCAGTGTTTATATCAAAAAAATTGAAAATGTGTTATTGATTGAATGAATACAACATCACATGCAGTTTCATAATTACTTATTTGTACATGTATTTCCATCATCGACAGTTCAATTTTTTGTTCAAGTAAATTAATCAGTGAGTGATAGATTTCTCTTGCAAGAAATTTAAAGGTCCCATTGAATAAACTAAACAGAGAACAATAGCTGTTGTATTTGTTAGATGGGACAATAGGACTTACAAAAGTTTAAATGGACAGGTAACTTGCAGGTGAATCTGTGGAAAACTATGATAGGATTCCCAATAAAATGAGTTTCAATTACCAACCTTACACTGCTTTTAAATTATGTTTTGTACTTAAGTAATTGTCCATTAACCTGGAAACCCTTTTCCCCCCTTTTGCACCTTATTCCTTAATGGTTTGACCCATAACTCCCAAAGACAATTTTTACCATCCCTTTGTGGTATTCCAATATCCAAAATCTAAATACATGGTTAGATTCATCATATCAAAGAACCCCAAGAATTCAATATTGATGAAATCAAATAAAGTTCAATTTTGGACCCTTTAGACCTCAATGTGGACAAATTTAATAACCGGTCCCAGAGACATATATATGTCTCTGCCGGTCCTAAATATTAAAAATCTAAATACACGGTTAGATTCAGCATATCCAAGAACCCCATATATTGATTTTTTGTTGAAATCAAACAAAGTTTAATTTTGGACCCCAATTTGGACCAACTTGAAAACTGGGCTTATAATAAAAAAAACTAAGTACATGTTTAGATTCAGCATATCAAAGAACCCCAAGAATTCAATTTTTGGTTAAAATCAAACTGTTTAATTTTGGACCCTTTGGAGCTAAATGTAGACCAATTCGAAAACGTGACCAAAAATTAAGAATAGATTCGGTATATCAAAGAACCCCAGTAATTCAATTTTTGATGAAATCAATAAAAGTTTAATTCTGGACCCTTTTGGCCCCTAAATTAGAATAAAAGTGCATTGCAGACATTTTATACAACTATTAAAAAATGAAGGACAAAATATTTCATCCTAGCTCACCCTTAAACAATACTGCATACTAGTTCAGCAAAAATAGAATAATTATATTGTGGATAAAGGTTAAAAATATAGAATAGAAAATACTAACCATCTAATGTTATCGTTTCCTGGCAGAAGTCCTCATTCACTTCGAAAAAATATGCTTCATCATCCGAGACTCTCATTGTTGAAGATCCCCTTTCTTGCAAGATAAATTTATTCAGATCTATGTCAGTTCCAAGAAAAACATCTAAGATATCTCCTTCTGTTTGTCGAACCATAACTACAAAAATAACCATATTCTTATCTGAGATTCCTATAACACATAGCGGTATCTCAAAGCTCCGTCCCAGAAATATTGCTTTGACCCATTTTTTGTGTTTTTCTTTGCTGTTATAAAAATGTTAAAATTAAAGGTGGTCCCTCACTTTGTTATAAAAGAAATTGCATAACTCATTCACAAGCATAAACTAAAGCCCCCTTCGATTTCGTTGGCAGGGGATTAAAAACGCAAGCCCCTAGCTGATATAACTTGAAATATCGATATTCCACATGCAGGAGAAGAAAGTTCACAATAGTATAATTGATGAATTACTTAAAAGCATAGTCAAACTGCACCAAATTTACCGTCGAAGTTTAAAATTAATAGTAAGAGCACGATTAAGAGAAATAAGTTGAATTTCTAAGACAACTTGAAGTTGTCTTTAAAATATAAAAAATAATATGTAATTCATTGACTGGCTTTCTTTTTTTTTTTAACTATCTACAAAGGTTATATAATCATTGCCAAATTTAATGTAAATGACATCGCAAGTGATAATCTCCTCCTTTAGTGTTTCAGTGTTTAGTGGTGTGTGTGTGTGTGTGTGTGTAAATGTATGTTTGTGTTTTCTTCTTCAATGATCTTCTATGTCTTTACTGGTACATGTCATATAAATTAATAAAGATAATTATCCAGAAAAGTAGGTAATAATAAACCAAACCTTTTACTGAATCCACATAGTTCACAGATTGAATTTAACTTCTGTTGTGAAATACCAATGCTATGTTAGTATGTAGTGATCAGCCAATTCATTGAGTTCTGTCAACATACTGTATACCGGTCTTATTTATAACCTGAGCATATGATCTATATTTATCTGAATTTCATTATCACATGACTGTGTCATAATGACGTCAAAAGTAGGTTAAATTCATTCATGTCGAAAACCCATTTTGATTTTGTTGAGGATTTTGTTGTTAAGTTGATTTTAATTAAACAGTTATTATTAATTTAAGTTAATGGAGGAGCTTCCAAAGCCAAAAATAATGATCTTCCTCATTTATATGCAAAAAAATACCAAACAATTAAACAAATAAGAAGAATGATTCGCATCTCGTTATACAGATAGATATCATGTATGAGATGATTCCACGTGGCTAATATTGACAATATTGATACTTTGTTTTAATATGAGTCATACAGTTTGGTTACTCATCTACCTAGTTTTAAACCTTATCGATTACGAAAGAGTAGGGGAGAGAAAAAAAAAGGGGGGGGGGGTGTTAACCGTAATTTATATGGGATATGGGTCATTTACAAAAAATGTCGAATTTTGAAATTGAAAAAAAAATATTAAAGTTACTTATTCAAACAACCCATTACATAAGCAAATCAAAACAAACAGTTCTTTAAGAACAATATATTAAAAGATGCCTCTAAAAAATGAAGGTTGTAAAATTACCACCAGTAATGCAAGTCTAAGATAGCAATTTATATTGCTCGTCATTTTTTCACCCTTTCCAATAAATCCAACATCAAGTAAATCCCTTAGTTAGTTTACTTTTCTCTTTATTTCGGCATTGGTAACAGGAACGTACGTTTCTGATATATCACTATATAAAGTCTATCCTGTTACCGATATCGGTATTGCACCTGCAAATGCTTAATTGGGAAGATTAAGACGTTATAAACTGAATTAAAGGGGCACTAGCTACGAGATATATAAAAAATCTAAAGTAAGATTTTTTTGTTCAATCAATAATGAAAGTGAAATAGTGAAATAATAATTGGCTTTTAGCAGCAAAAATGGTTCAATTTTGTCAAGTTAAGCGAAGAAACATTGAAAATTACTTATTCACTTGCAAGTGAATAAGTCGACCTCATTAAATCCGTATTCATGTGAACTTCAATTTAACCCCTAGCTAGAGATTGACAACGCATGCATTGTACGTGTACTTGTTATTTAAAGAAAAAGAATGTCAATAAAGGAAACAGTAGTATACCGCTGTTCAAAACTCGTAAATCCATGGACAAAAAACAAAATCGGGGTAACAAACTAAAACCGAGGGAAACGCATTAAATATAAGAGGAGAACAACGACATAACACTAAAATGTAATACACATAGACAAAATCCCACGAGAATAACAAATATAACATATATATATAACATCAAAACCAAATACATGAATTTGGGATAGACAAGTACCGTGACACGTCTTATCGCAATGTGAATTTACACTAAAAAATAAGAGAAAACAAATGACACAACGTTATAATGTAATACACACAGAAACGAACTATAATATGACAATGGCCATATTCCTGACTTGGTACAGGGCAATTTTAAAGGAAAAAATGGTGGGTTGAACCTGGTTTTGTGGCATGCCAAACCTCGCACTTTTATGGCCATGTGAAATATAACATCAAAATGACAACACAGGACTACAATATAAATAAATTGGAGAACACAATTGACAAAGAATCACACGAACAACAGCCAACAAAAGGCAACAAGTTCAAAATTTTAATACGCCAGAAGTGTATTTTGTCCACACAAGACCTACGTGTGACGCCCAGATACAAAAGTTTGAAAGCCGAAACGAGTACAAAGTTGAACAGCATCGAGGACCAAAAGATCAAAAAGGTTGTGCCAAAAACGGTAAGGGTTTTCTGTTAGTTACCAGAAAATCCCTATAATTTAGAATAATTTATACTTTTGCAAACAGTAAATATTATAAAATTAATATTCAAAAGATGAACATGATAAAACTAAAGTATTCACTAATTACAAGAAACATCTGAAATACATTTACATAACCAGACATTTGAAACACAAAAGTAGACACATCCGAATAAGTTTAAACCTCTACGCCAAGTGACGTCCTATTTGAAACTGAAAAATGACGAAAAAATGACGTCATTTGAATTTGTAAAACAGATCATCAAAAAATGAAAAATGACGTCACATAAGAATGAATAAGATAGAATTAGGATTGATTGAAGATTATATATTTGAACTAAATACTGATATTGCATTTAATAACAAAGCACATTTTAATACTTATTAATATCAAACTAAGGTAGCAATTAACTATATTATAAAACTATGTCCGGTTTGTTTTGAATCTAACTTCAAACGTAAAATATCGTACTGATTACGTTGAACGAAATCAAATCTGATAAATGAAGGCGGTGATTAATTTTCTTTACCATAACACATAAAAGACGTGAACACATTTGACAAAATCCGATGAGAATTACAAATATAACATTAAACATTTAAACTAACTACATGAATTTGGGATAGATAAGTACCACGTCTTATAGTAATGCGAGTTCAACAATGAAAGTGAAACTACGGTAAATCATTTGATTACTGATTCGATCCATATGAAATCATTCGTATACGGTTAAAAACAATGAGAAACATATATTTTTTATCTATAAAATAAACTCAAACAGACCTATAAAAATCCAATTGCACGTGTTGGTTTAATCTATTCATATCTTTATTTATGTTTACATCTCTTATATGGTCGTCTGAGGTCAAATCGATAGTTAATTAGATGAGCGTCTGGAATAAAAAACACACGAAACGAACCTTCATATTATCTACCCCATACTCTGTAAACTGTTTATTTTAGACTTTTGGTAGTTTGGATAAATGTTTTACATTGTTATAAATCAAATATGAGAATTTGAGTAAAATCGGTGACCATGAATTTGACAGCTAGTGCCCCTTTAATTTGTCACTCATAAATATTTCGTTACACATTTACTTTATAAAATATTTTGTCTCACAAAAACAACATAAATCGACAATTTAATATTCGTTTTCAGTTGCAAATTGATAAGCTTCAAGTGCTTATGTGTACACATACACGGTTGACACTCGGCTAACCGAGAGATTGTTCGGTTAATCTGTATTGAGTATGCGGCTATATGGGCGATTGGTCTGTTAATCGGGTTGGTTATACGTCTGTTAAGAGTAAAACGCTTAATTTAATGTTAAACTCTATTAAATATACAGATTTTTGGCATGTTATAAGAACCAAATCAAAAAAAAAAAAAAAGAAAAGTGTCAGACAAAATGATATCTATCATAGAACATTTTGCACTTGTAAAAACATTTCTTAGTCTGCGCAGTTTTCAGTAAAACTAAAAGGCGTCGCGCAAGAATGTAGTATTTATGCTTATTTATACGCATAGCAATTTTTTAATAAAAGACGAAACAAACAAATTTAGATATCATTTAAAGGACAAAAAATATTACTGTGGTTCTAAAAAATAAATTGACATTAGTAAATATTTCATAATTGTAAAATAACGTGAATAATACCACGTTTTAGTGAAAATTATGGGAATAAAGTCTGTTAATGGGTTGGACAATTGAAATTGTGTCAGTTAAGAGTTATTTAGCCAAAACAATAATTTTGCTACCTTTATATTTTCCCCATGAAAAATTTAAGAATGAGATGTTCCTGAGTAAACAAAAATGACAATACGGTGCCACAGTATCCTAGAAAGAGCATTTTTATTTTGACTTTTTTTTTGCATTTTATTGAAGGGTGTGTCACTTCAATATAGCGTGATATGGATTGGCCTCTGGAATATGCATGAATTTTTTATTGACGTTTTCAATCAGCCTTAATTTTTGTGGCTGTTCGAAGTAGCACGTTCTCAATTCCGACTGTAAGTGTCTTTTTAATATAACACAGGGTACATATAACGTGTTCTCGTTCACATATGAACATGATATTTGTCACTGGACGTTAAACCCTAATTCGTCAGCATCATCCAATTGGTTCTTTTCTTCTATTACTTAATCATATGTTGTTTACAAATTACTCTAAAGAAGTAAACGGAAAGGAGCGAATGCAGCTACATTTGGTTATTTGAAGTTTCAATTCATTTTATTCCGTTTAGTTCCTTTCTACATAAGTGCAGAGGACAACTACAGTTGTCTATGGTGGCCGGTGAAGTCCATTTCGCGTTTTCACGATTTCGCCCAGGGGCGTAGCTAGAAAGATACGATGTGCAAGTAACTTCTGCCGAGCGGAGCGAGGCGAAAAATTTTTGGGACCCTTTTATGCAGAAAAATGTTTTTTTTCAGTTTTCGGTCATAGGACTGTTAAAAGAGGAGCTATATGTAGATAGGACTTATAAAAAAAATATGAATGTAAAACTATTAATAAATCTTCTGAATAGAGTAATACATAAACAACATATATTTGTGATACAGAATTTACTCAAAATTGTCCAAAATCTGCTCTTCGGGTCTAGGCAGAAACAAACTTCTGTATTACTTTAATTGTCAATATTCACACTGAAATCCCGATGAATATGCAGTAATGCTAGTAACTGTCGTTCATTGTTGTTCGTACATTTGTTTTCAACATACTTAGTACACTGATAGATCTCCATGGTAGCACTCGCGAGATGTTATGAACCAGCGTACGTGTTCAGCATCGAGCGACCTCCCAATTGAATTCGTCAAAATCACATGCCAGGTCAGTTTCGTATGTCTCAGATAATGTTGAGATTTTTTCGTTTGTTATATTTCTTACAACACGATGGAGCAGATACAGCGCAAAAGTGCGATTTTCTGATAATACTAGACGCGACTCCACTCTCCAGTTCCCTTATATCATATGGGCTATGAACGCAAAAAATAATGAGACTTTCCAATACTGTTTTGGCGTGTTTGCAGGGTGATTGGATCTGGTAGTCTGTCGACCACATCGCCTCGGCATATTTTCAACGATATCGAGGGGTTCTGATAATTCTAATGCCGATTGGTACATCTCATTCCAAACTAATGAACCGTGCACTGTAATATGTGCTCCAAAAACTACATGTCTTAGACTGAGTATTACAAATTCAAATCTAGTAAAAGATACAAGTTACTGTCCGATTTGTCATAATCTCCAATGAAACTTTTATTTTGAAACCAAATGCCGTTATTTAATGATATTTCATCAATTAAAAAAGTGACAACATAGGTGTTTCCTTTAACATTCAATCTATAAATTTTTATTATGCCATTTTTTTTTTTTGCATGCCGAATCGATGTGCACGCAACTGCGTGTTAGCGTATAGGCAGCTACGCGCCTGTGACGACGCCTTTCATATTATATAGGGCGAAAACGCGAAATCGCGAAATCGCGAAGTCGAAAACGCGAAGTCGAAAACGAGAATATGTAAGGCGAAAGCGGCAAAAGCGCTAAAACGCAAAATGGCATTACCCTGCCACCATAGTTGTCCGCATGTAAACTTCTAGAATTTGTCACCAATTAAGTACATCGCAATCCGTTACTGTTTCAACAGCCATCGGTGTTTCATGTGTGTATAATACTATTCTTAAACAAGTATTATTTTTCTCTCGTTTTTAGCAATGTATCACTCTCTACTGTCCTTATATATTATTCTATATTCTGCGTTTCCATCCAGATTCTCACGTGTATACCATGAGGGTCCGGATTGGGGGTATTGTTTATTTCTGTATTCTTTAAATTGTTATGTCATTTTTTTCTACATTTTATTTATCTTACCCATTATTCTTTCTTTATTTTTCATATTTTGTCATCCCAATATATTTTACTTGCTGATGTTTAGTTAAATTACGACGTTTATCTCTGATTTATATACTGGTTACCAATGTAGATGACAAATTTGTGTCATTCATGATGACAATTAAACAGAATCGACATGATATATGCGATCATTCTTGGATGAAATTAATATTACTTTAATATTACACTTTTTGCAACCATTTTTATCAATTTTCAATTTCATGTGTTTGTTTCCGTATATGTAATGTTTCATTGCTCATGTGTTGTTTTCGTATATTTTAGCTGCTCGTCTTGAGCCTACTCATTTGATCCGATAAAACCCCATATAGCTATAAAATTATACTTTTATTGCCATTCATAACTCTTAACAGACCAATTAACAGACCTGGTTTTATACATCCGACCTAATAACAGACCAGGTTTTAAATAAAGATTGATTTATGTCACCAAAATACAGATTTTCGTGTAGATTTTTCACACAATGATATCAATATGGTTAACACACATAATGCCTTTCTTTTTTCGATGTTCAAAATATTGAATGCAAGTAAATCTAACCAATGTGTCATTTTGTACAGTGAAACGTCGCACGCTACTGGTGTTACTTTGGTAAAATCACGTACAAGACACATTCATCTTATTAATTTTTAAACATAAAATTTGATATTATAAAGTGTTGTATATCATTTTAAAGCTTTTAAACTCTTCTTTCAGATTATTGCAATTTTGTTTATGAAACAGACCATTTTCATTAATTAAAACTCAATAAAACATTTACTTTGCAATATGATTTCCTTGTCCCGCGTTACACTTTTAGTTTTGTGAAATTCTGAATACCGTAAAAAACATATAAATTTTATTACCAAACGATATAAAAGTTTGTCTAGAACAAGCAATTCATAATTGGGCGATGACGTAATGTCGATTTTTTTCTCTCGAAAAGACGGAAATATAAAAAAAAAGGGATCAATATGATACAAATTATGTGTCCCATGCACGAAAGGTTGTCGTAATTTTTGTTAAATTGTCCCAAAAAAGGGAATTCTAGAGCAATCCCCATGTCGAAAGTAAATAATTCTTATACTAGTGTTTTGTACATAGATCACACTTTCGCCTCATGTAATAATCAGGAATTTTTAAAATAAATTCTTATTATTCGAGTTGAATAGCAATGTCCGACATTTTGTCCCCTTCAAACCAAATTAAACGTAGGGTTAAGTTTTCTGTTTTTTTCATGATGTTTATTTACTACAGTGCCATTCGCTACATAAAAAAAATTTATAATGGATAAAAGTACAAAAAATTATCTCTGTTTTGATATTAAATTCCCATAAATTAAATCTAATATACGAGATATCAGATAAAACTAAAATGTCCGATACAATGTCCCCACATACGATTTTGACGTTATTTAATAAAATATACTTCTAACGTTCCGTCTAATTGTCATTATTGCGGTTTTCACAGACGATTTGGAATACGGCTATTTTATTTTGTTGCTTAATATGAAACTTTAAAATTAATGTTTTATGTTGAAACTCTATCGATTCATAGAGAAGGGGTTGGCCGGAGAGATTTTCTCCCGGAACTGAAGTGTTTTCCGGACTTTAATAGTCGGATCCGCTATAATACAAATTAATAGAAAAAAAAACAGCAATAATAATTGTTCCCGCTAATTCCCTTGCATATATTTGTGCAGAACTGACATGCTAGATATGCCGTAGTCCTTTCGCCTTGACATTCTGGAGTGCAAAGATGAGTGCATTGCAGTGCATAGTTTATCCATAAAAAAAGTATTCGATTGCCTTTATAATTAAAATGTATATAAAACAAATGGTTTCAATTCAAGTTACTTTTTATTTTAATTTGTTAATAAAACTAAAGCTTAACAACTTTTATCTAAGAACAAATAATTAATCCTTTCTTAGGAAAAAAAATCAATCCTTTAAAATTTATTGTAAAAAGCCATCTATACAACATGCATTCCAACGTTTTTATTTTGGCTTACGTCTTTGAGTGTGTAACGTTAGGTGGCAGCAGTATCGTGCGACGTTTCTGATACATTTTATGTGCGTAAAATGTGTATAAATTCATTGATGAGTAACCCGCCTTTTCATTTTATAGATCGTACATCGAAGCTAGAAAAATAATAATTACACCACCGAAATTCAGTACATTGAATTGTTTTGTTAGACATGAATACTTTTTATGATGAAAATATATTTAGAAAGTTATACAATGAAACATGCTGAACTTTCAATGATTTTCTTGATATAGCCGATATAGCCGCACACTCAATGTAGATTAACCGACCAATCTCCGTCGGTTAGCCGAGTGTCGGCCGTGACATAGGAATTATATGAATATAATGTCGACTGAATCGAAGACGGTAATGTAATGTGATGATTTCCGATATTTCACGATTATTTGCATGTACATACAGGGCCGTAACTACATTGAGGCAAATGAGGCAAATGCCTCATGTTAGAAATTTCAAAAAAAAAAACTTAAACAAAAGATTGTCTTAATATCAAATTGTTTTCACGGAAAGTGTCTAGCAAGAAGCAAGTTCTCCTCACTCTCTGGTGTCGCCCCTGCATGTTTTTCGTGATCCATGTTTCTATTTTACTTTTAGTTTTCAGAGTTGATGGTCTATTGTTTGTACTTCTATGTGACTGTCCGTACGGTGACCTATAGTTGTTAATGTCTGTGTCATTTTGGTCTTTTGTGGATAGTTGTCTCATTGGCAATCATACCACATCTTCTTTTTTATATTGTCTTTTGTTCATTTGTTTTCCTACTTTATGACTATAGTCCGAGTGATGGTTTTTATTTGTAAACGTGTGGTTTTGCAATGTTGCATGCCCACCGATGTCCAGATATTGTGCGAGAAAATATTTTACGAATATACGATGCTACACAGACAAAAATTGTCGTTTCTGCATGGAGAATTGAACTTTAATATCAAAGAATACAAAACTGGCTTTCTTGGGGGAGGGGGGGAGGGGTAGACAAAACTAGAAAGCTGACATGGTTTAAATTAAAGTAAGGTCACCAATTTCCAGGATTCAATTAATTTGGAAAAAAAACAATAATGTATTGCCATATGACCTTTTTCCATTGAAGGGTTTAACTTGCATTAAGTCATGTTCAGACCCTCTTACAGAAAATAAAGGAATATGGAGTAAATGTGCACGAAACCTAATCGCACAGAGTCAATGCATAGAAAAAATTCTAAAAGACAATGGTCAAAGTTGCTAGAGAGTCTTTAACAATAAAAGAATCAATAATACCGTAAAACAGGGTTAAGATGGTCCCTAGTGTCGACTGAAGCAGTACTGGTACTTAAAGTACAAGCTGTCACTATATTTAAATCTAGTCATAAAAACAATAACCATAGACTAAGCACAATACAATTAAGACAAAAACAGACAGACAGATCCTGTATTAATGATTACGAGAATTTCGATTTTTGCTTTATCCTACATATCGGTCTTTTAATGTTTTCCATAAAACCTTAAAGTCTTAAATCACAATGAATCTATGTTCTTGCTTTGAGACCAGATTATTGTCGGAAAATAGCAAATTTTCTCGGCGAATATATTTTGCCTCACGATTAGAAGAGGCTAGTTACGGCCCTGACATATGTTTTATTGAATGATTCTTAGTTTAGACGATATATAAATACTGCAAATAGTTTAAACATTGCATACTAATCCATTCTAAAGTTTAATTCACAAATACCGGTAATCGTATTACAAATTTCTTTATGAAATGAGAAAATATGCCATAATTTGAACCAAAAATATCGGATTTGTTTGTAATGTAAATGTTCCAGACCGTATGCGTATTTGGACCGTATGCGTACTTTTCAAAATACTCATACGGTCGGACCATACGCGTACGTTCTGACTGATATTAGGAAGTTGCTCAAGTTTATTAGATACAAATGCATATAACAGATCAACATAACTTAACTCTAAAATTAATTTTAAAAAGTTCAACGGTAACTGAAATAAAAACTTTATATTTTAACTATTTCAAAAATTCCGCTAATTAATTCTGTTAATCTATTGTATTTACCCGTATTTAGCATGTCGATCAGTAATACATTAATTGAATTATGATCACTGAAATCGAAGATATCGTAAGTAAACATAATGTGGAAGGACAATTGTTTTAGAATATTTAGCAACTTCACAAAAAAATGCAAATGCAAATTTAAGGAACATACATGAACAGCAAACATGTAAACGTAAAAAATATAACGTTATTTGTGGTAGCGAGTGTCACCTTGGGCGAGAGTACCGAAATAAGATTCAGATATACAATTAAACAACTATTTAACTTCAATTGTTCGTTTGTTCATTTTATCCATCTACTAGTAATTGTTATAATAACAACTTGTTAAACTAAAAGTAAAGACTGTGATAAATGTTTGTTTAAATCTAACCCAAATGATCCAATAACATGTATGGTCAGCTCGTAAGACCATACGCGTATACTCATACGGTCCGACCGTACGCGTATGGTCGGACCGTACGAGTATAATATGTATACGGTCCGGACCGTACGCGTACGGTCCAAATACTCATATGGTCTGGAACATATACATACACAATTTGGCTTCTCAAAATTATCTGCTCTTTAATTGGCTGCTGGTGTACCAGGACAACATTGCTGTCGTTCACTGTTGTTTGCTTGGCCTAGCTTTCCTCCTGTTCCTACTTCTGGTGGCTCCATGTTTATTAATTATTTACTTTTACGTATATATCATTTTTATTGTATATTTCATTTTTAGCTCACCTGGCCAGAAGGGCCAAGTGAGCTTTTCCCATCACATTGCGTCCGGCGTCCGGCGTCCGGCGTCCGTCGTCCGGCGTCGTTAACTTTTACAAAAATATTCTCCTCTGAAACTACTGGGCCAAAAATAGAACATAGGGGTAAAATGCAGTTTTTGGCCTATAACTCAAAAACCAAAGCATTTAGGGGTAAAATTGTTTATCAGGTCTATCTGCCCTGAAATTTTCAGATGAATCGGACAACCCGTTGTTGGGTTGCTGCCCCTAAATTGGTAATTTTAAGGAAATTTTACTGTTTTGGGTTATTATCTTGAATATTATTATAGATAGAGATAAACTGTAAACAGCAATAATGTACAGCAAAGTAAGATTTACAAATAAGTCAACATGACCAAAATGGTCAGTTGACCCCCTAAGGAGTTATTGTCCTTTATAGTCAATTTTTAACCATTTTTCGTAAATCTTAGTAATCTTTTACAAAAATCTTCTCCTCTGAAACTACTGGGCCAAATTAATCCAAACTTGGCCACAATCATCATTTGGGTGTTTAGTTTAAAAAATGTGTGGCGTGACCCTGCCAACCAACCAAGATGGTCGCCTTGGCTAAAAATAGAACATAGGGGTAAAATGTAGATTTTGGCTTATAACTCTAAAACCAAAGCATTTAGAGCAAATCTGACATTTGGTAAATTAATCTATTAGGTCAAAATCTATCTGCCCTGAAATTTTCAGACAAATCAGACAACCCGTTGTTGGGTTGTTGCCCCTGAATAAGTAATTTTAAGGAATTTTGCAGTTTTTGCTTATTATCTTGAATAGTATTATAAATATAGATAAACTGTAAACAGCAATAATGTTCAGCAAAGTAAGATCTACAAATAAGTCAACATTACCAAAATTGTCAGTTGACCCATTAAGGAGTTATTGCCCTTTATAGTCAATTTTTAACCATTTTTCTAAAATTTTAGTATTCTTTTAAAAAATTTCTCATCTGAAACTACTGGGCCAAATTTTACCAACTTGGCCACAATCATCATTTGGGTATCTTGTTCTAAAAATGTGTGGCGTGACCCTGCCAACCAAGATGGCCACCATGGCTAAAGATAGTACATAGGGGCGAAATGTAGATTTTGGCTTATATCTCTGAAACCTTTAGCATTTAGAGCAAAACTGACAGGGGGGGGGGAAATTATTTATCAGGTCAAGATCTATCTGTCATGAAATGTTCAGAAAAAACAGACAACCTGTTGTTGGTTTGCTGCCCCAGAATTAGTAATTTTAAAGAAATTTTGCAGTTTTTTGTTATTATCTTGAATATTATAATAGATAGAGATAAACTGTAAACAGCAATAATGTTCAGCAAAGTAAGATCTACAAATGAGTCAAAATGACCAAAATTGTCAGTTTACTTCTTAAGGAGTTATTGCCCTTTATAGTCATTTTTTTAACAATTTTCATAAATTTCTGTATATTTTCCACTGTAATTACTGGGCCAACTTCATTATAGAGTGGGGTGATCATTTTCGCCATATCTTTCCCTGTTTTCTTCAGTTTATGTTTAGGTCTTTATGTTTTTGAAGTATACAGATATTTCTATATGAAGATAACTTCAAATGCAAAATATTCTTAGCTTGAAAACGTGTTTGTTTTGAGTAAAATCATTTGAAAAGTTGGATTAAAGGGTGTATGAAATTTCCTATTTTTTTTGTGAACGGAGGACACATATTCGCCGTTTTTACATATCTATTTAAAAACAAATAACTTCAGCTTTAAACAATATTTATCAAATAAATTTCATAATAGACGAATAGCAGACATTTGAAAGGTGTAAAAAACTGAAATTTAGGGCAATCAGTCAAAGAATTACTAAGGAATGCTTCTTTGAAATCGTTTTTTTTTTCATTCAGGAAATTGGCCGAAAATCGTTGTCCATTTTTCGGTCCTTTGCCGTAAGTGCAGAAATTTAGTCTCATTTTCAAAAATAATCATATTTGTTATAAAAATATAATTTAACGGCATATTTCTTCCATTTCAATTCTTCCAGTTTTTACACCTCAAAATCATAAAACGGCGAAATTGTGTCCACGGCGAATATGAGCGCCCCACTCTAGATAGAGATAATTGTAGCAACAAGAATGTACAGTAAAGTAAGATCTACAAACACATTACAATCACCAACACACAATTTCGTCATGAATTTATCTGTGTCCATTGTTTAACATGCACCAAGGTGAGCGACACAGGCTCTTGAGAGCCTCTAGCTATATTTATTTATTCTTTTATTTTTTTATTTTCTTTATTTAACTTATTCATTTCTAGATTCATTTATTCTGAGACTACTATATAGTATTCTCAGATTTATTTGTTAAATTTTTTACTCTAGTATATATATTATTTTTATTATTTTTCTTTTTGTCATTATAAATTATATCAATTACCATATTGTGGTAAAAATTAAATTATGTAATGCCCAAAAAGGCGGAAGCCAGTGCCAACCGTGCAAGGGCTGTACAGCCAGTCCATTCATTGAAAACATTCCATTGGTTGTTGTATTGACGTTACAGTACCCAAATTGTTCATCCAAATAGTTACACCCCAAAAATGCTCCGCCCTATCTTGCATCGGTCCATCCATCTGATAAATATTGAACGCATTCTTAAATAAAGATTTTTTCATTCAAATTTGACAAAAAATAGTGTAGAAATCTATTGAAATTTTCTTTTTTTTATTTGAAATTTCCGTTTACCAGAGACCAGACAGGGGCGAATCCAGTAAAGGGGGGTTCCCCCAACCCAGGATAAATGGGGTGGTTTGGGGGGGGGTCAAACTCTATGTATATCCCCATTCAAATGCATTGATCGGCCAAACAAAAGGGGTTCCAACCCCCGGAACCCTCCCCATGGATCCGCCACTGCCAGAGACATATACACACATTGCATTCGTGATTAATTTTAAGGTTATCAATCGTTATTAAAGCGACACATTTAATTTGTTATGTCATTGCTTGTTTACATGAAATCTTATCTCATGAATTAACACAGCTGGTAACCAGGTTTCAACGTTTGACTCTAATTAAAATAATTATTACGGATATATGTATTAAAGGTAAATATTAGCAGCTTGCAATTGCGTGCAAGGAAGTATTCAAACCAGAAACAAAAAGCAAATATGAACTGCACCAAAAAAAAGACAACCACCAAACAACATGCTTCTTACTTGGAACATTCAGAAAATATCTTCAAAGCGAGATAAAATTTTAATAATAAGTTTTTGTTTTTAACAAAAGCGTTTTGCCATCTAAAACTTTTAAGAGCAGAAAGCACGCAACTTAAAATTGCCAATGCTTACTACCCTAAGCATCACAAAAATCTTATAGAGCAGGTGTAAAGATATTAATAATGATCAATATCAAGCCATTGTTCAAATAACCATGAACATATCAAATTTTATAAAAAAAAAAAAAACACCACAGCTATTTACAGGTTCACGTACTGCATTTCTTGAACACAAGTTATCATCAATTAATTACATTTCTTCACATTTGTAATTGAACTTTAGCCTAAAAAAATAACTCTTATAAAAAAACCAGCACCTTAAAATGGAACATCCAGTGGTTGACTCAGCATATTGTCTTTCGGGAGAGAGAAGAAACAAATATTCCTTGGTCGTGGGCAATGATTCCTTAATGCGGGGATCACACATTGCCGATTATTGCTCCCGTTTGAGATCAGACAGCAATAAGACACGAAAAGTGAAAAAGTCGGATTACTATCCTCAATTATCTGGAATGTCCTATCATTGTCTGAACTCAGTCGTTTAAATTCGTAACAGATAGGCTACGGGTCGGGAATGGTCTTGATAGTTCGGCGAAGCACCCCGACATTTAGGTGCGTCCCGTAACATTCGGGGAAACTCAGCCGACTTTGTCTAGCCGGATGACAAGCGTGACTATGTCGTGGCAGATTCTGCTGTATCGGATAAAAATTCTAACATTGTTCTGTGTTTTCTGGACGGTGTCCTGTGGAACGGGAATGATCTGGAGAAATTTTTCATTGATGTTTTTCTGCCGATTGAATCCAGATTGCATCCAGATCTAGTCGATTTCAAACCGTCTTTGCCGAAATCGTTCCGGAACAGTCCTGTTATTAATACGAAATTCGCCAATGATACCCACCTCAGAGTCCCGACAATTACAGAATACAATACGACTGAGACCAGATTGCATCCAGATCTAGTCGACAAAGACGTTTGCAATGAGATAGAGAGGATCGTGATAGAATTCCGTTCCGACAGTACCTGATCATCCCGAGTATGTCGACAGTTTTCGAACGGATAACTTCTGTCAGCGTCGGTTCACTGTCTGGTCACTGTCTGATCTCTGTCGGATTACATTCGGTAGAATCGGGATGCAGTTGTGACCAATTCGGTCGAATTTTACTTTGCGAAAGATACAAATCGGATTAGAAGCGGACTGAGAACGGGATTATCGTGAAAAAATTCTCTTGGAAACGGTTGAATATCGACGCTTCCTGAACAATATCTGATTGTTGTCGTTTGGACAAAGTTTGAATTTCCTTCCACGATTCACAGGATCTTGATCAGACTTTTGACAAATTTTAATTGGGAATGGTCCTGTCAAGGACGGCAGTAAAAATCGTGAATGTGTGATCACAGCTTTATAGCGAAAATATATCAACCCACATTGAATTGTAATTTCATTAAGTAAACAATCAATGTCAGTTTTTAATTCTTATACCACAATAATTATATAAAACAATACATCTTAAGTAAACAATTATCTAATATTTAATACCAAACAAGCATTTGGGTTTACGATTGCATTTCTTTTTTTAAAGCAAGCAACTTGTTTTAGTATTATAGATGTCCAGCAGATCTTCTAATATTTCGATAAATACCGGCTCGGGTTCGGAACTTGAATACATGTTTTACCTGACTCTTGGGTTGAATTTTAGAAAGCGGAAAAACATGTCGTCTTTGAAAGATATAGTGGTTTTATATCAAACATTGAAACGTGAATGGGACAAAAAACCACAAAATTTAGATAGATGCGGAGAGTTGCTGATCAAGTTGAAGGTACTGTTAATTTGACAAACGGATCAGCATGGATCAAACAATTTCTATTTCTATTGTTTTTGTATTTTCAAAACTGTATAGTCATAACACCCCCCCCCCCTCTCAATAATTTACAATTTTGGTTGATATTTCTTCGATTCCGTATAAACATGGAAATTAAGGTGGTTACACCGCATTCATTTGAGAATTCCTGTAAATCACATTGTACTTACATCTATATAATGGTACACAGGCACTAGACGTTCTGTCAATAGTATAAAAATATTGGCAATTGGAAGAAAATAGTGTCCATATATATAATATAGAGAAGGCTTCCAATGTCAAAATCTATATTATATATATGGACACTATTTTCTTCCAATTGCCAATATTTTTATACTATTGACAGAACGTCTAGTGCCTGTGAATGGTACAAGGACCGGTAACTCTGCAATTGTTTTTGCAGGAAAATGTGCCTACTCATATCCAAATTATCTTTTGATTACTCTTGCGATTTCTATATTTTCGTCCAATATTTTTGTTGGAAGCATGTGATGTTGTTATATGATTTCATTGCCACTGGGGTAAATGTGATCTCCGTAAATGTAGTATCCAAAGATGGCAGACAATGTTTCTGGTCAATATTTCTTTGTCAGTTCTGTAATAATTATGTATTATTTTTTCAGTATTTTGTGTTTTTTAACATGTTTCTTAATTGGAAAATGAAATACTTAGCGTTTTTTCATAGATCAACGGCTAAATGAGAAAACAGCAGTCCAAAATATTGTTATTGGAAGTATTTACAAGTACATGTATTATGTGAAAATATATCGATGCAAGACGTAACGGCCATACTACCATGACGGCCATAGGATGAAACGGCCATACCCCGAAAAGATGAAACGGCCATAGTACAAAAACGGCCACACTTTGTAAAGACGTATCGTCCATGGTTTTTTTTTTTTTTTTTTAAATGTTATAGATGAATTATTTTGATACTTATAGATGGTTGTTATAACTTTTAAATAAACTATACTGTTTTTACATTATTTTTCATCTTAATTTTTGTTATATTATTTGTTTACTCATTATATATTTACGTAAATGAATGTGTTTAATCTAATAAAATATTAAAATATCATATTGTTTTCTAAATGATTGTTTGATATCTTGCGTATAGCAAATAGAACGAATTGTACAAATATTAATGACTATATCCGAATGGGAGACTAATTTCTGTCATAATTAATACAATGAGTTAAGTTTTGAAATATAAAACAAGGTAATCAGCTTTAATCAAGTAATGATTAAGTTGGAAATTTAAGAAGATTGTTGATTGCTTATTACATGTATTACCTCTTTGATGAACACAAGTATTAATTATGCTTTTGTCAAGAAATTGTAAAGGAAATACAATTCAAGATCACTATAAAAACACAACTCCCAAGCTGAGTTCAAGCGGAGTGAAAACATACATTTGGTAGTGAAATTCTTGTAAAAATACAAGCTGTTTGAGCAGTCTTTTTGATGTAACGACCTTGCTTTATAAAAGTAACCAGAAATTTCAGGTATACCAATTACTGATTACCGCCTGATGGTCAATGAAGAAGTCGACATCATTTTCCACTGTGTAGAATGTATCCGCATACCACAAGATATGGAGGTTGAGGTACATATACGTTATTGTATTATTTCTTTAAATGTTGTGTGTTCGACAGAATTGTTTAATTTCTTATCGTTTCTTTATTATTTTGTATTAGAAGAAAAATTGTATTCAACGTTAATGTTTCATTTTTTGTGGTTGACTATTAGTCCGAATAAGTGCTGTTATGCCAAAGTTCTCAAACCGTTACTAATGACAATGTATGATTACCTATAAAAGACCGATCATAAATCATATTAATCCAATCATTGGGCGCGTGTCTCTGTTTAATGCAAAGTAAACAAATTATGGAGGTGTTAATCCTTTAATTAGTTTATGTGATTGCCAATTATCAAACAATTGTGTTTATTTATTGTGTTTATTTATTTTAGGATGGTAAAGTTAAACTATCATCATATTTGAGTTTTTATAAATGTCACTAGACACATTAAAATTGTTTCGTTTTTATTCAAATTTTTAGTAATTATTGTGTTTATTTTAGGGTGGCATAGGCGTTTCAATGGCAAGGCTGCCCACAACCACCTCCATTTCTACAACATTGTGCCAGCCTTACAACAGGAAGCCAAGACCGTGTCCATCACACAGCAGCTTGTGAGTGAACAGCAGCTCAGCCGATATCAACGAGACACATACAAGCAGCTTCAAGGCCGTCTAACTTCACTGTGGGACCAGTAGGAGGAAGACAGTATCAGAACATCCGACTTTCTCCGTTCCGTATGCCATCTGTATGCACCACCTGTTCCTCAACCAGAGACCCTCCCAGAGTCCGACTCTAAAGATTCCGCCTACAAGTCTGATTAAGTGTTAATTGTAGTGACTTGATGAACATATTGATTGTGCTTATTATGTGTATACTAGTGCTTTGTTAAAATAGTAACTTTAATGAGTTCATGATCGTAATATATTGCATTTTGGTATGTTTTAGTGCTTTTGTTTCAGTTGTGACTTTTATAACTGCATGTTTATGTATTTTAGTGATTTATGATATAGGTTATATGTGTGAGTGTGAATATAAATGTTTGAATATTGGGAGACATGTGTATGCAGTGGAATAAATGAATGAGTGACAAGAGCATATGAGAGAAAACGTATGAGATTGTTAATTTAAAAAATGTATATAAGATGAATGTCCTACATGTATGAACGAAATGTATATATATGAATGGTTTGTGTATGTTGTATGTATGAAGAAGGTTTATATGTTTGGTGTATATTTGTTTATCTGTATGACTGAATGAATAAATAAAATATATTAAAAAAAAATATCATCTTTTTGTTCTTATACTAGAGTATGTTGGTATGATTGACCATAATACAATTATCCATCAACAAATGCACAAAAATGAGAACATTTAAATTGTCAACAAATAGTATTCAACACAATGAACAAAGCAAAAAGAACATGAAAAAAAATGAAACTGGCCATCTTTTATCATGTAATTAGCCAATCGGGTGCACATTCCTGTCAGATTTTACGGGTAATTTGTTATGTTATTGGAAAATTCTGCAGTAGTCTCTGTCTTGGAAAGATGTTCAGCAAATAGAATGACTCTAAACTATAAGGAAGAAAAAAAAATCAGAATTATTAAACAATGTGTCTGATGATCATGACAAATATAACTCGAACTTGAATGATGAATTGCCTTCCTTAGAGAGTCACCAAGACTGAGATTGAGAAGATTGCTCAGTATAGTTTAGAATAATATATATTTTTTACAGATATGATAAAAAGATCTGCAACATGTGCTCGTATTTATATATCGTCATTGACAGCGACAGTCAACATTCCTAGTTTAAAATTCATATAAAATATGATGCCTTTATATCAAATCTTCTGTACAGAAAAAAAGTACTACACAATCATATTTATATTATTATTATGAACAAATACTTATTTTTTGTATTATATTTTTATGTAATAAACTCAATAAAAAAAAATTAAAAGTGTGGACGATACGTCTCACAATGTGTGGCCGATATGTCCCATGGACGATATGACGGTATGGCCGACACATCCTTGGACCGTCATGGAAGTATGGCCGTCGCGTCTCGAAAGCAAATATATTGATCAGACTACCCATTCTGTATTTCTATATATAGTCATGCATATAGTGAACTAGAGGAAGAAAATCTAGTAGCATATTTCAGATGAAATATGGGTTGGAATCAGGAATGGAATATTACTTATAACAGAAAAAAAAGTACCTACCCCGGTAGTAAAAATTGAAATTGAAAACGGACAGTCCATTCAACAAAGGCTAGATAAAAATCTAAAAGACATCAAACGAATTGATAACAACTCATATTCTTGACTTGGTACACAGGTTTCCTTGATTACATTGTATGTAGAAAATGGTAGATTAAACCGGGTTTAATAATTTATAGCTAGCTAAGCCTCTCACTTGTATGACAGTATCATATAATGCCATTATATTAACAATAATTTATTAGCAAAACAAACATGATAGGTAAAAATGTAAAAACTTGAGGTACAACAGTTAACGTTGTTTTATAATCTTAATTACTATAATACAAATTTTTAAACTATCTAAACAAAAAAAAACAAAAATGGCATATGATACAGACAGTCACACTTTATAGATAAAGTTCATGAGCGACAGTGTTCTCCCCAGAAATTTTAGATAGTATCACATGTGGTGTAAAAAAAATTTCAATATCATTTGTCGTGTAGCGGTGATGCTCTATTTCCTTTATGTTATATATGTTTCACTTTGTATTGTTCAATTCATAACTGAGTATACAATTAAGCTATAACCATGATAACAGTTGTTCCAGTTATGTTTTCTTTATTCATTTATAGTTACAGTATTATTTTTTTCCTCTTGGGCCAAATAAAAATAATTATATATGTGCGGTTCCAGTTACCCTATCTACCCAACTAAATGGATGGTTTTATTATAGTGCAACCTGTATAGTGTATATTATATACAATTCTAAATATCTAATTTGTTTATGAAATTCATTGTTCATGGTACCCAAAGAATTAATCCCAGTTGTTTCTTTATATCAAAATAATATATATATTTTTAACAAAGTTAATCTACTTTAATCAGCACTAGAACACACCCACGAAATTGCGGGCATATACAGCTTGTGAACTGTTGTCTACAGGATGATTTTTTTGTAAAAAATATTATTTATGGAGAATTTCATAAAAGGTATCAAAAGCCCTCTCCCTTTTTCCAAAGTCCAATATTTGTTTCCTTTCCATTAAATTCAATTATTTTCGTGTTTCTGGACTCAGACAACAATTATTCTTCTCCTTTGCTACAATGCATCTTTTGGTTAAAGTCAAATCAAATCAAAAATTTGCACCGCTTCAAACATGAAATAAATGTAACTCCTTATCTATAGACCATTATTGGTCTAATAAAATATGCTTCAAGGACAATCAATCAGCGCTTTTTCTTTTGAAAACCTTATTAACATGCAAATGGTAGGATATGAATCTTGTATAAATGATTAAGACCTACTTAGGCTAAGTTGAGGGGTGGTCGGAGGGATCCTGATCCCAAAATCCCGGGCTTAAAAACACGAAATCCCGAGATGCAGAATTTAAAGAAATTCATATCCCGAAATCCTGAAAATTGAAAAATATATTCCTTTATCCCGTAAGGATCAATTGCAATCTCCAAATACCAAACTTAAAACACCCAATGCCGACGTCCCGAAAAAGGTCCTGCCTGCCTCTAATCTCTACCCTACATTCATTTTTGCCAAATCACTACTTTCACTTTCAACAATAAGTTTTTATGCCCCTTTTATGGGCATTATCTTTTTTAGTCTGTGCGTGCGTTCGTTCGTCCGTCTGTCCCGCTTCAGGTTAAAGTTTTTGTTCGAGGTAGTTTTTGATGAAGTTGAAGTCCAATCAACTCGAAACTTAGTAAATATAGTGCCGATGTGGCATCTATGTACTATGGACACATTCTTGTTTCAACATAAACATTTCAAAGAAAACAGAAGACAGAATACAGAGAGTCTCTATATATAAAAGTAGTATAATCGTAGTTTACAACGCGAAAAATAATTGTCCTCTTTAAGTATAGGTATAATAGTTGTGGTTCTTGCGATCTAAACACCATGCCATGATATGGAGAATGCTCTGATTGGCTTATTTATTTTTCATTTTGTTATCTATCATACGATTGGTTGTACTTGTGCATGTTTCAAACCAGAAGTCTTATCTATGACTAAAATTCAGTCTAATGACGGAATCAATATCCGGACTCCTTATTGTCGTTTTTCTACAAAAATAACTCAATGTGAATAATCATAAGAATGGATGACAAATGCGACTATGCATGTTACCTAAAGAACACAGAGTCATGATGATTAATTTATTGTGGAAGGAAGAGAAGCGACACACAAAATGAGGTCTTCTCGTTTAGTAGTATAGATGACCAGCATGACCAGTATATTGAAACAATGCATTTAAAAAAAAGCAGGTTTCATCGATACACAACTTTCTTTTCAAACTGTCAACCTCTAAACCCCTAACCCACTCATGCCTTTAAAAAGAGATAATGACAGACAAGAACTGACAAGTCACAAGGTTTTTGAATAGGATATACATGTACTTGCACATAAGGTGGAATTCAGTAAGCTTTTGTAAATGTGATGAAACAATGTCTTAACACTTACCATGGTGAATTGTTTTCTGAAAATGTATAATTTTTGTTTATTTGCAAAAATATACAAATTATATGCCATGAGCTTAACCCTGCTGCTGAAGCATATTGATTCCGTTAAATGTAAGGTAAGGGATGATCACAATTCACAAGTCGGGGTGACGATCAGGGAAGGGTGGGCGGGAATTTGCCCAAAAATTGGTCATCAGGTGCCAAAAGCGTCAATTTTGATGATATTTTGACCTTTTTCTTGTCCCTTAAGACTCAGAGATGCTGGTATAGGTATCCAGCTGTAGTCTGCGTGTAGGGCTGACCCCAGTTAACAAATTGAACCCAACAGTTGTTAGCAGTCCGATATGCGGTTTAAATAGAACAAAAGAATTGGACCTCTTGTGTTTAGAAGGTAGAAAAGTGAAATGAACTTTGTATACAGTTGTCAAGATGTCACAAAAGGTACTTTCCGTAGTCATTATAAATATTTGCATTCACGTTTTATTTTCATATTGTACAATTGTTAACAATGCAATTTGCAAACAATCGTTTTTAAATCGACCATAAGTCAAGCTGTTACGTCATTTAGGGGGTCTCCTAATAAACTGCTACTTTTTTTTGCCCGCCATAGAAAAAATCTGGGAAAAATTACAAAAATTAAGAAATAAATTGTCAATCGTTTAAGACCATTCCCAAAGTGGCAGACCTAAATTTGACATTTGGACGCAATTTCAAAGTTGGATGTTATATGACGGGGTTTTGTTTATTAATTTACGCATCGAACACACCCGTCCTATTTATGTAACATCACATGACTAAAACTAATTTTTTTTAGATAATATTTGCATGTTTGACATGTTTTTTTCTGAAATAATTACAATTACACCGACAGTCATAATTTCTGTATTATTTTAAAAAGTTTTGTTATACATTTTGTTCCACCTTATATATATAGTTATACAGTAACCCCAGACTAAGAATTGGTTGACCATTGTGAAGTTGAATTTTTGGTGTAGCATAGATTTATATCGTTGTATTCCTTTTGTTTGTGTTAACCAATTTACGTTCGGAATTATTTTTTATACATCATTAATTGATCTTGTAATTTCTTGTAATTTAGTTTGCGTCTTATTTCTTTTGTGTCATATTCTGGCTATGTTTGTGTTCGATCATACAGTATAATAAGTCGGTAGTTGCCCGCGAATGGATTCTTTTTGCATGAACCCCTGAGGGATTCATGCTTATATATTGGCGAGTTTTTAATGTGTCTATGGGCCACTCAATATCTCTCGGCCGGAAGTCAGAATAAAGTTCTCGGAACGTCTCAAAAGTTTTCGGTTATTTATACAGGTTCTTTACATGTTGTTATCTACGTCTTTGATATGGTACCTTGATGGCCCTTGACGACGCAATTATATTTGTTTTAAAACGACCACTGTAAACTGTGTGTATCTGGGTCAATTATAACGTGGTATTGTCTGTTGTCTCCATGACATGTAAACTAATTATGTTTGAAGATTTAACTACGTGATATTGTGTATTTTTGGGTGAGAACATTCTGGTTAAAATATTAATATTAGATCGGAAAACAGAAATATAATATTCTGATCAAAAGTATTTAATTTAATTAATTTAATTAATTCAATTGGAATCCAAGAAATATATACTACAAAATATATATACTGTATTTATGTTTCTGAAGAAACTAACAATGATTGAAATCAGAATATTTTCAGAGTTGCAATTAAGAAATAAGTATTTTATATGACAAGATACTCTGCTTTGGTACTTTTAAATAATCATTTGTAAAAGGAAACATAATAATTAAATCTTAATAAATCCTTACAAAGAAAAATGTTTAAAAACAATAATCATTATATTTCGAAGTTAATTATTTCATACCATTTTAGTATGTTTCATGAGTAATTGTTATAAATTTTTAGCTCACCTGGCCAAAAGGGTCAAGTGAGCTTTTCCCATCACTTGCATCCGGTGTCCTCGTCTGTCGTCATTAACTTTTACAAAAATCTTCTCCTCTGAAACTACTGGGCCAAATTTAACCAAACTTGGCCACAATCATCATTGGGGTATCTAGTTTAAAAAATGTGTGACGTGACCCGGCCAACCAACCAAGATGGCCGCCATGGCTAAAAATAGAACATAGGGGTAAAATGCAGTTTTTGGCTTATAACTCAAAAACCAAAGCATTTAGAGCAAATCTAACACGGAGTATTTGCCTTGAAATTTTCAGATGAATCTGACAAGCCAATGTTAGGTTGCTGCCCCTGAATTGGTAATTTTAAGGAAATTTTGCTGTCTTTGGTTATTATCTTGAATATTATTATAGATAGAGATAAACTGTAAACAGCAGTAATGTTCATGTTCAATGTTGAAAAATACTGGGAGGATGAATGGGGAAATAAGTCATAAAGACAGTAAAAGTGCAGATGTCTCTGTTATGTTTAAAAAGGGTCTGGATTTTGTTGTGCATAATTCTATTATTGATGATATTGGTCGTTACATTATTTTAGATATACATGTATAACAATTTTTTCACAAAGATTAAGTTTTGCATGTTTGTATGGTTATAATACAGATGAACCTTCATTCTTTGACACAATAATGCAGAATATTTTAATCTTTAAAAACACCAGTGTTTTATTATGTGGTGACTGGAATGTTGTATTAGATAAATTTATGGATACATATAATATCAAACCTAACTCCCGTAAAAAAAATTGATTGATTGAAATCATTGATGTTTTTGAACTACTTGATCCTTGGCGTACATGCTATCCAGAAGATAGGAAATATACCTGGCGTCAGTCCTCACCAATAAAACAAAGTCGCCTTGATAATTTTTTAATTTCAGAAGACCTTTTTTCACTTATGAAGAATACCATTATCATTCCTGGTTATAGAACAGACCATTCGGCAATTCTTTTCACCTTCTCAGCTTGTTTAGAGAAACGGGGCAAAAGTTATTGGAAATTTAACTCTCAGTTACTTAGAGATGCAGATTATATAAAAAGGGTTAAATCATGCATTAAGAATACTATTTTGGAATACCATCTGTCAGGTGATATTGAAAATCTTCTTTCTGTTGAGTTGTCATGTAATGATCAAACATTTTTTGAAATATTAAAAATGAAGATTAGATCCTTGTCCATAAATTACAGCATTAATAAATCCAGAGAGGAAAAAAATGTCACTCTCAAACTTGAAAATGATATTTTATATTTTGAAAGTATTATGAATCATTCTCCAAATGATGAGGTTCAAAAATCTTTATTTGAAAAAAAACTTGAACTAGAAAATTGTAGAAAAAAAAAGGGTACAAATTATTTTTATACGACCGCAAAATTTGAAAAATTTTTCGTCGTATATTGCTATCACGTTGGCGTCGTCGTCGTCGTCGTCCGAATACTTTTAGTTTTCGCACTCTAACTTTAGTAAAAGTGAATGGAAATCTATGAAATTTTAACACAAGGTTTATGACCACAAAAGGAAGGTTGGTATTGATTTTGGGAGTTTTGGTCCCAACATTTTAGGAATTAGGGGCCAAAAAGGGCCCAAATAAGCATTTTCTTGGTTTTCGCACTATAACTTTAGTTTAAGTTAATAGAAATCTATGAAATTTTGACACAAGGTTTATGACCACAAAAGAACGGTTGGGATTGATTTTGGGAGTTTTGGTTTCAACAGTTTAGGAATTAGGGGCCAAAAAAGGGCCCAAATAAGCATTATTCTTGGTTTTCGCACAATAACTTTAGTTTAAGTAAATAGAAATCAATGAAATTTAAACACAATGTTAATGACTACAAAAGGAAGGTTGGTATTGATTTTGGGAGTTTAGGTCCCAACAGTTTAGGAATTAGGGGCCAAAAAGGGACCCAAATAAGCATTTTTCTTGGTTTTCGCACCATAACGTTAGTATAAGTAAATAGAAATCTATGAAATTTAAACACAAGGTTTATGACCATAAAAGGAAGGTTGGTATTGATTTTGGGAGTTTTGGTCCCAACATGATAAGGGGCCCAAAGGGTCCAAAATTAAACTTTGTTTGATTTCATCAAAATTGAATAATTGGGGTTCTTTGATATGCCGAATCTAACTGTCATGACTGTGTATGTAGATTCTTAACTTTTGGTCCCGTTTTCAAATTGGTCTACATTAAGGTCCAAAGGGTCCAAAATTAAACTAAGTTTGATTTTGACAAAAAAATGAATCAGTTAGATTCTTTGATATGCTGAATCTAAAAATGTACTTAGATTCTTGATTATTGGCCCAGTTTTCAAGTTGGTCCAAATCGGGGTCCAAAATTAAACTTTGTTTGATTTCATCAAAAATTGAATAAATGGGGTTCTTTGATATACCAAATCTAACTGTGTATGTAGATTCTTCATTTTTGGTCCTGTTTTCAAATTGGTCTACACTAAAGTCCAAAGGGTCCAAAATTAAACTTAGTCTGATTTTAACAAAAATTGAAATCTTGGGGTTCTTTGATATGCTGAATCCAAAAATGTTCTTAGATTTTTTATTATGGGCCCAGTTTTCAAGTTGGTCCAAATCAGGATCTAAAATTATTATATTAAGTATTGTGCAATAGCAAGTCTTTTCAATTGCACAGTATTGCACAATGGCAAGAAATATCTAATTGCACAATATTGTGAAATAGCAAATTTTTTTTTAATTAGAGTTATCTTTCTTTGTCCAGAATAGTAAGCAAGAAATATCTAATTGCAAAATATTGTGCAATAGCAAGATTTTTTTTTAATTGGAGTTATCTTTCTTTGTCCAGAATCAACTTAAATCTTTGTTATATACAATATACAATGTATATTCACTTTTTACTACCAACTGATAAATTAAAATAATCTTTACCATTCAGTGATAACAAGCAGTTTTTTTACATCTTAATATTTTATGATGTATTTAAATGAGTAGTTATTGTTGCAAACTCCATTAGAAATTTTAATTGAGATTAGTTTTGGAATAAGGGAAAGGGGGATGTGATTAAAAAAATTGGGTTCAATTTTTCTCATTTGAAATTTCATAAATAAAAAAGAAAATTTCTTCTAACATTTTTTTGAGAGGATTAATATTCAACAGCATAGTGAATTGCTCTAAGAGAAAACAAAAATTTTAAGTTCATTAGAACACATTCATTCTGTGTCAGAAACCTATGCTGTGTTAACTATTTAATCACAATCCAAATTTAGAGCTGAATCCAGCTTGAATGTTGTGTCCATACTTGCCCCAACCGTTCAGGGTTCAACCTCTGCGGTCGTATAAAGCTACGCCCTGCGGAGCATCTGGTTGTAAATTAAAAAAGAAAAATTTTATTAAGAAAACCATAACAGAACTTATTGATGATAAAGGTCAGCATATTTCAGAGCAATCAAAAATTCTGATGGAACAACAAAATTTTTATAAAAATTTGTACTCAAGCAAAAAATTAGATTGCAATGATACATCATTTTTATACGACCGCAAAAATTAAAATTTTTAGTTTTCACACTCTAACTTTAGACTAGTAAAAGTGAATAGAAATCTATGAAATTTTAACACAAGGTTTATGACCACAAAAGGAAGGTTGGGATTGATTTTGGGAGTTTTGGTCCCAACAGTTTAGGAATTCGGGGCCAAAAAAAGGGCCCAAATAAGCATTTTTCTTGGTTTTCGCGCAATAACTTTAGTATAAGTAAATAGAAATCAATGAAATTTAAACACAAGGGTTATGACCACAAAAGGAAGGTTGGGATTGATTTTTGGGAGTTGAGGTCCCAACAGTTTAGGAATAAGGGGCCAAAAAGGGGCCCAAATAAGCATTATTCTTGGTTTTCGCACCATAACTTTAGTATAAGGAAATAGAAATCTGTGAAATTTAAACACAAGGTTTATGACCATAAAAGGAAGGTTGGGTTTGATTTTGGGAGTTTTGGTCCCAACAGTTTAGGAATAAGGGGCCCAAATGGTCCAAAATTGAACTTTGTTTGATTTCATCAAAAATTGAATAATTGGGGTTCTTTAATATGCCAAATCTAACTGTGTATGTAGATTCTTAATTTTTGGTCCTGTTTTCAAATTGGTCTACATTAAAGTCCAAAGGGTCCAAAATTAAACTAAGTTTGATTTAACAAAAATTGAATTCTTGGCCTTTTTTGATATGCTGAATCTAAACATGTACTTAGATTTTTGATTATAAAGATTTGCACCAATAGCAAGAAATTTTCAATTGCACATGCAGTATTGTGCAATAACAAGAAATTTTCAATTGCACAATATTGCACAATAGCAAGAAATCTTCAATTGCACAGTATTGTGCAATAGCAAATATTTTCAATTAATCAGTATTGCACAATAGCAAGAAATATCTAATTGCAATTTCAATTGGAGTTATCTTTCTTTGTCCAGAATAGTAGTTGAATCAACTTAAATCTTTGTTTTATACAATATATACAATTAATATTTCAATTGGAGTTATCTTTCTTTGTCCAGAATAGTAGTTGAATCAACTTAAATCATTGTTTTATACAATATACAATGTATATTCACTTTTTCTACCAACTGATAAATTAAAACAATATTTACCATTCAGTGATAACAAGCACTTTATTTTACATTTTAATATTTTATGATGTATTTAAATGAGTAGTTATTGTTGCAAACTCCATTAGAAATTTGAATTGAGATCAGTTTTGGAAAAAGGGAAAGGGGGATGTGAAAACAAATGGGGGTAGGGGGTTAAATTTTTCTCATTTCAGATTTCATAAATAATAAGAAAATTTCTTCAAACATTTTTTTGAGAGGATTAATATTCAACAGCATAGTGAATTGCTCAAAGGCAAAAAAAATATTTTAAGTTCATTAGACCACATTCATTCTGTGTCAGAAACCTATGCTGTGTCAACTATTTAATCACAATCCAAATTTAGAGCTGAATCCAGCTTGAAGGTTGTGTCCATACTTGCCCCAACCGTTCAGGGTTCAACCTCTGGGGTCGTATAAAGGTGCGCCCTGCCGGAGCATCTGGTTTAATACTCCTTTAATATCCTCCATTTGCGTTTTAGGTTTTTTACTCGACTCTTTACTCTTTTTGTCTTGCTTGCCCGGTGTTTTATAAAGTATTTATTAATCTGAATCTCGATACAAAATCATATAAAATGACACTTTCGGTACATGATGGAAAAAACCAATTCAAAGTTACGCAACTCGGGTTCGCAAACTTATTTTTATTCATTTTGTTAATCAATCTATTTCCAGTATTATGTAATATTTATCGTCATGAACATTGGTGTTTTTACTCGCTGAACATTGGTTTCTTTTACATAAATTTATTATCTTTATACATTTTGAACATGTTGAAATTAATTCTATATTTCTGTTGGATTTGAACTTTGTCTTATATAAATATATTTTTTTACTTGTCCACGTGCAACCCAGACAAAAATAATCCGGTTGTTCAAATGTACGAGTAGGGCGAGTCGGGCATAGCATTTCCACACCCCTGAATGTATATTCACTTTTACTACCAACTGATAAATTAAAACAATCTTTACCATTCAGTGATAACAAGCACTTTATTTTACATTTTAATATTTTATGATATATTTAAATGAGTAGTTATTGTTGCAAACTCCATTAGAAATTTGAATTGAGATCAGTTTTGGAAAAAGGGAAAGAGGGATGTGAAAAAAAAATAGGGGGGGGGGGGGTAAATTTTTCTCATTTCAGATTTCATAAATAAAAAGAAAATTTCTTCAAACATTTTTTTGAGAGGATTAATATTCAGCAGCATAGTGAATTGCTCAAAGGCAAAAAAAATATTTTAAGTTCATTAGACAACATTCATTCTGTGTCAGAAACCTATGCTGTGTCAACTATTTAATCACAATCCAAATTTAGAGCTGAATCCAGCTTGAATGTTGTGTCCATACTTGCCCCAACCGTTCAGGGTTCAACCTCTGCGGTCGTATAAAGCTGTGCCCTGCGGAGCATCTGGTTTAATCATAACATTAAGCTTACAGAAGAACAAAGTGATCTTTGTGAAGGAAATTTAACTTTTAAGGAATGTGTTGAATCTTTAAAAATTTATGACAAATGGTAAAAGTCCTGGTTCTGATGGGTATTCTGTAGATTTTTATAAATTTTTTTGGAAAGATATTGGCCCTTTTGTCTTTAGATCTCTTCACTTTGGATATGCGGGGGGAAGGGGGGGTGTAAATTTTCTGATTTTCAGTATCAAAGTATAATAACTTGCATTCCTAAAGAGGGAAAAGACAGACAGTATATTAGTAACTGGCGTCCTATTAGTCTTTTGAATACTGATATGAAAATAGCTTCTGCTGTTATAGCTAATAGACTTAAACCCGTTTTACCATTTATCATAAGTGACACACAAAAAGGTTTAATTAAAGACAGATTTATGGGTGAGAACATAAGCCTTTTATATGATTTGATGCACTATCTTGAGGGAAATAATAAGACAGGTCTTTTATTACTTGTCGATTTTGAAAAGGCATTTGATTCCTTTGAATGGTTATTTTTAAAAAATTCTTTGAAAAGCTTTAATTTTGGGCCTTCTGTATGTAGATGGTTTGAAACTTTATATACTCAGGGGCATCAAGTTGTGTTATAAATAATGGACACATGTCTAAGTTTTTTCATTTAGAAAGAGGTTGCAGACAAGGAGATCCTCTTTCTCCTTATTTATTTATAATTGGGGTTGAATTATTATCTTTGAAATTAAAAGGTAATCCTGACATAAGGGGAATAACCATAAATGATAATGAATCTCTTTTAAGCATATACGCAGATGACACATTCTTTATGTTAGATGTAGCATATTTACCTGACGATATCAAGAATTTGGTATTTAGTCAAATCTTAACCGGAAATTGTGATTCTAAAATTTATTAAATGTCAGCAACATGTCGAAATATTTAGGCTTGAAATAAATATATTTTTGGATAAGTTAATGCAAGCACACGAGGTGTATAGTGTCTTATACGATTACAGGTTTGTAATGTTTAACAACCATATTATATCAGTGTGTAAACACTTACCGTATATTATGAGCTTTGAAAGTCAAAAGTAGTTCAAGCATTTTTCTGAGTAAGTGTTAAAAAATTTCAAACAAATATTCTTTACTGTGGTTAGCATTCAATAGTCGTCAGTATCTATAGATTAACAACTTGTGGTTATATTGATAATTTAGAATCTTCCTTGAAGGTGGTGCACGAATTCGCAGCTAAATAACTCGATTGATGTGTCATTTGTATACAAGAGTTATATTCCTTTGAACTATGAGTCTATGTTTAATTTCATAAAGTCAATATGATGATTGTCTACCTTGAACAGGGTTATAATTATATCTTATAAATATAGTTTTTTTATTGAATTTTAAATCGTTACAAAATCAGTAATGTACTAGATACTCGTATTTTTCAATAGTTTATCAAAGACATTTATGTATATCTATAATTTCTTTTATTTGTTTTGAAATATTTAAAATTAATATATACCAATATAAAGAATTATTTTGTTTATAAATATTTTTTTTGTTATCTGTAAGTATTCATACTGTGTTTATACTAAAAAAATAAACAAGGTTAAATCTACCTTCATCATCACTAACTTTCTTAGAGCGGTGAGACAAACTGATCTGAATCACAGATCACAGGCACTTACAGAATAAAACTTTCCTTTGAAATATTCTGAAACAAGTGAATATGTCACAGAAAAAGCATCTTCCCAGTATTCATGAAATTGCTCTCTGTTAAAGCCATATCCGGGAAATTATTAAAAAAACCCACTTTTTTCCTACTTTTTGAGGTACAATTAGTACAATTTTTTTTTTTTTAATGATAAATTTTCGTTACAAGTGTATTTGTACATAAAACAGTATTTTGTTGCATCAATGTTTGTTACAAATGATTTTGAATTTATTATGTTATTAATTTTTATGGCATTAAGGGCATACGATACAGTTACAGGGAAGGTAATGACGTTGCTAACGTAAAACGTTATTTTCGCGACGTCAAACTCTGACATATCGGGAAAAGATGCATTTTTCGACTGATTTTTATCATTCAAACTGATTTAATCTGAAAACGAGTGCATGGACCCCTATTTTTTAAAACAGCAATTTGTTTCATTTTGCAATGAGATTATGTGACCCAAATTTTATAAAACTGTAAATAGCGCAATTTTTTTAATTTTGATAAACATGCAGCAAAAAATGACGTTTTTTCCTCTATTCATGAACATTTGATAAATATAGAGTTATTTCGGAATAAAAATTGCATGATTTTTAATGATACTTATAAAATACAGAAATTACCGATTATTTAACAAAAAACATTTTGTGTTTATCTTTTAAAACCAAAAAGTTATGTCTTTCTTTCGAAAAAGAAAATACGGACACAAATCTGAATTTTGAGCAAATATACAAAATTTCGAACTCATTTTACTCAAAAAGTAGCACATGAAGGTATATTTTTTATTACATATTTGATTTAATGAGGTAAAAAATAACCTATATGCAAATTTTCATCAACTTGTAAATACAGGTTCAAAACTGTATCGTATGCCCTTAATCGACAATTGATGCTATGAAACGTAGGCACAATTGCAGATTTTATATTATAGAATTTAATTACTTGTAACTTTTTTCCGGTGAAAAACATTAATTGTGCTGTCAAGAATACACTGTTTCAAGTTGTGGTATGCATCAAAAACTGTCCAACAGCATTTGTCATTCTACCCGTAAAGGCATTTGTTTCTAAGATCGGTATGGTGTCTACCATTATGCCAGAACTCAAATGAAGCATTAAGCTGATGTAACTTATCTGCTTTACTCGATCCCTTAAGACAAATACATTAAAGAAGTGTAATAACGCCTAACACAAACACAAAACAGTACAACATAGTCACCATTTTATTCCAGAAGCTTCTAACTGATGCCGAATGCTAGAGTGTAAAATTGTAATTGGGACCTACCCAAAACAATTAGAACTTTTATGAAAAAGACTATAAATGAAAACAGAACTATATCATCTTCCTATAATGATTGAATGTTAGGAAAATTGACCAGAGTTATCTTACTTTAATCACAGAGAGGGGAAAGCAAACAATTTTTAATTTAAGCCTAATTAACATTAAAACAATTTTCCATTAACAAATAAAGTTACCTTATTGAAATATAAGGACTTTGTTAGCTAAATCTATCAATTTTATTAGATATTATGATTTTTTATGACAATAGAGAAACATGCTATTAGATGGAAGGGAAATATTGTTGAGGGAAACACTTTCATGTTTTGAATCTTTTTATAAAATTTCAGGTTTGAAAATAAATGCTTCAAAGACAAAAGCACTATGGGTGGGAAGTAAAAAATATTCTGATCTTATTTTATGTCCTGACTTAAAACTTCATTGGTGACATTCAAATTTTAAACTTTCGGGGATTGAATTTTCTTTAGATTTAAGCTGTATCACAGAAATTAATTTTGCTAAGAAAATTAAAGAGGTCTCTGCAATTCTGAAGAGCTGGCAACATCAAAAACTCACATTATTAGGAAAAATTACAGTAATTAAAAAGTTGGTCCATTTATTGACTGCATTACCAAACCTATCACACTCCAGGTTAACAGAACTCACTTCATTATTTTATGATTTCATATGGAATGGAAAACCAGACAGAATTAAGTGAAACACACTTATTGGTGATTTATCACAAGGTGGACTTTTAAATATGGTACATCTTCATTCATTTAATATCTATTTGAAAATTAGTTGGATAAAAAGACTGCTGGCAAACCCTAGCGGTGGCTGGCAGCAGTTGTTACTGGCAGACCTTATGCAGTATGGGGGTGAAAGGGTTTTAAATCTTCAGAGAGAAAAGCTGATTGAGATTTCTAAAAGATGTAAAAATTCTTTCTGGAAGGATGTTTTACTATGCTTTTCCGCTGCAAAACCTATTACTGAGATTTCTGTCAGTGACATTTTATCCTTAGATATTTTGAACTTTTCTTCTTTGGATGATTTCCCATATTACATTCAATGGGAAAAGGAGGGTGTGCAGTCAGTAAGTGACCTTATTAATCGTGAAAATATGATTTTTTATAAATTTGAGCAATTTCAAGAAAAAGTACAAACCTACAATTTTATTAAATATTATGGTTTGATATAAAAAATCCCTAACACTATGAGAAAATGCCTTAAAGAAAACTGTCTAAATCAAGATTTAAATAAGTCTAACACTGGTGATACTTTCTTAAAAAAAATTATGTGTAATGTGAAAGCCAAATTTGTATATAAAAACTTAGTAGATGAAGTTAATCAACTACCAACAATCAAATTTTGAAATGAGAAGAACTGTTAGTTATTCATACTACAGAATGGTCAGAGTATTTCATGATAACAAAAAAGTCTTGTAGAGATGCTTATTTAAGAACCTTTTAATATAAATTTTTGCATAGAATTATAGCAACTAATACCTTTTTGTACAAAATCAAATTAAAAGATACCAAGTTATGTACTTTTTGTAAACTTGGAGAAGAAAACATTGAACACTTGTTTTTTGAATGCCCAATAACTTTTCAATTGTGGCAGTCTTTTTCCAATATTGTGAAACTTTTTTTTGTAAATTTTGATCTCAACAAAGAGAATGTGTTTCTTGGTTGCAAACATGAAAGTTTATTATTGAATCTGCTAATCATAATTACAAAGAATTATATATACAAATGTAAATTAAATGAAACAAAACCAAATATGATTGAGTTAAAGAATAAAATAAAGAAATACCAATTTCTTGAAAATCATATTGCAAAGAAAAATGATAAAGTCCAAGTTTGAAAATTTTGGTCTCCTTTACATGTAATATTTAACTAAGTGTTGTTTTTCATATTATCTATGTTAAGTTCAGAGAAAAGAAATAGTTTATAAATTATGAGCAAATTTATTTCTTTAAAAAAATAGCATTAAAAAGTAAGTCATGATACATATTGCAGCAAAACAAGATGAGTGAAAGTATTAGTGTTGTATGTGAGTAAGTCAGAGAGAGAGGAGAGATAAATCAAATACAATTTATATGTAACCCAAAAATTTTGTAAAAAAATTAATTAGTCAGAGATTCATTTTGTATATTGCTATTTTTTTCTTCTTCTGTATTTACCCCGTGATACCATTGTCAGGTGGTAGTGTAATGGGGTGTGTAAAATCCTGACTATTGAAAAACAAATAAAAGATTAAAAAAAAAACCATTGTTGGGTTGATGTTTAGACGAGTTGTATATATATATATGTTACAGGGAATTTGTGAAATCAGGGATTTTGTAAAATCACTGAAATTTCAGGAAATTTGTAAAATCACTGAACTAATTAGTGATTTTATAAAATCCCTGATTTTGACTAGTGATTTTACAAAATCCCTGAAATAATTACGATCTTGTTTACAGATTCACTGATTAAATTCAGGGAATTTGTAAAATAAATTTATTCATTTTTATTAAGAATTTCTGTGAAAAAGCCTACAACAGTAACACTCAATAAGTTTGAGGTTAATCTAGCCTTTATTTTAATATCAAGTGAGCTGTTTGACACACTGTAGAATAATGGCTCAGACACAGATGTCTTTAAATCAAAAACAAACATACACACAAAAAGTTACTTCAAATAATTGAGGTAAATTTAAAATGCAACATATGAAACTCGTGGGAAAATATGATATCACTACCTTGTTTGAAAGAAAGTTGCTGTTTATTATAGTTTTTTTCTTCTGTAATTACTGTAAAAATAAAACCAATTATAATTTTTTTTTAAATCTAATATAGAGATGGAAAATTAGGTTGATTGCTGTCATAATAGAAGAAAAACACATATGTTAGATATAAAAAATTGAGTGGGTTAGGGTATGTGATCCAGTGGCAATTAAATATTACATTCATATCAGAGCAAGATCATCTTATTGCTGCATGAAATTTGATATATAAAAAGCAAATAAGTGTTGTATTATTAATTTGATGCCTACAAAATAACATTTATATTAAAAAAAAATAATAATAAAGACAACAGAAAATATAGGTAAGAATAATTTGTTTTGTATACTTGCACATGTTTATGAATAGGTTCTCACCAAGCAAAAAAAAATGTACTTACTTTGGTCATATATCAGATACATATATTCTATCACAAAGTGATATAACTTTGAATAAGTTTTTAAACTTTCTCTCTTAACTTTTTAATAATGTAGGAATGGAGTTCTTCATTACGGAGATTTGATAAAATCGTTAAATAACGCTATTCATCAGAGGAAGATGTTTTAAAAATATAATGTATGTCTTGAAGACAAGTACAGCATTATTCAGAAAATTCACATATCAAAAGGTCCTGGTGGTAGGGACGAAATGGTATTAAAAGTACGCAAATAGAAAGTGTGCAAATGTTTCTTACAAAGCTTTAGAACTTTACAAGGAACTATGAGAGGAATGCTAACTAAGAAAAACGTAGAGCTGCTACAGTAAACTAAAGGCATTGTTGTTAAGTATAAAATAAGCAAAGACAAGTTGATTTTGATTCAGATATGCATCGAAAAGCAGATAATTTTGTAACAGTAGATGTCACCCAAACTTGTCATGCTAAAAAAAGTAATAACAGTGGTCTAAATATCCGTTTATATGCTTTTTTAGTCATTATCATTATACATTAGTGCTAGCTCATAGTGTTTATTAACGAAAATATGTCAAAATCATAAGGGATCAGTAGTCTTTTTTTAATTGAAAAAAACCCATTTCTAATAGCAAGTTTTACTTAATTGTAATCAGGGATTTTACAAAATCCCTAGCTCTATTTTCAGTGATTTTGTAAAATCCCTAACAATTTCAGGGATTTTACAAAACCACTGGAACTGTTAGTGATTTTACAAAATCTGATTAGTCCAGTGATTTTACAAAATCCCTGATTTTACAAATTCCCTGTAACATATATATATTGAGAGCCCAGGTGGTCTTGTGGTCCAGTGGGACGGCTGCAGGGCAGGCGATTTGGTGTCACGATATCACAGTAGCATGGGTTCGAATCCCGGCGAGGGAAGAACCAAAAATTTGCGAAAGCAAATTTACAGATCTAACATTGTTGGGTTGATGTTTAGACGAGTTGTATATATATATATATATATCGGATCTGGTGTACAAAAAAATATTGACACCTCATGTTTGTGGCATAACATCTTGGCCACAAGTTTATTGTTTTCTGTTTAGTATTAAATTTATATTAAGATCAATTTTGTTACATCTTGTGATTAATTTAATTTAGCAATCACTAATAGCAGTCAGCAGGGTTAAAGAACATCAGTTGTTCACCCTGTTAGTCAAATGCGTTTTGTTTAAATATACTTTTTCACTTTTTTAGTCTTTTGGAAAATGTTGTTTGTGCTGTATTTAGACCCTTCTACAACGAAATTTGTTTTACATGCACACATATAAAAATTGCAGTTTTTATCCAATGCAATCATAGCTTTGAACATGGTTTTCCATTTAGACTTGTTAATATCTTTTCGTTTGGGCTTGTATCATATTTTCCCTCCGGTTTATATGATCCATTCATCCTATATAGACTCTTAAAATTCAAAAATCTATCTCAAATTGAGGGTAAATTATATGGCCTTCCAAATACCGTTTCGATCCCTTACATCACTGAAGAGACATTTATTGTCGAAATCCGGATCTGGTGTACAAAAAAATATTGACACCTCATGTTTGTGGCATAACATCTTGGCCACAAATTTGTTGTTTTCTGTTTAGTATTAAATTTATATTACGATCCATTTCGTTACATCTTGTGATAAATTTTATTTAGCAATCGCCAATGGCAGTCAGCAGGATAAAAGAACATCAGTTGTTCGACCTGTTAGTCTAATGTGTTTTGTTTAAATATACTTTTTCACTTTTTTGGTCTTTTGGAAAATGTAGTTTGTGCTGTATTTAGACCCTTCTACAACGAAATTAAATTTGTTTTACATAAATGTTTTAAATTTTGTTGTAGAAGGGTCTAAAAACAGCACAAACAACATTTTCCAAAAGACCAAAAAAGTGAAAAAGTATATATATATATATCGTTAGATTGATTTTCTAGGCACTTTATTTATAGTACACCTATGTTATTACAGAAAAAATATGCCTGTAATAACTAAAGGGTGTTATTACAGCTTCTCTTCATCACTCCAAAGCATTTGCTCAGACATACATCATGCTTAATTAAAATGCATTTTAATTTATTGTATGAAATAATCATCAGAGCAAGTAATGAGGTTCTGCACAAGCTTCCCATTAATTCCCAAGTGTGTCATATAATAAGATACATGTCTTTAATAACTATACCTTTTGCTTCCATCATGTACATAACCCTTTCATATTAATTTAATGAAGCTATGTTAATGAAAAAAATCATGAAATTGTGGGCAAGGCAACACCATCATTGGATCTGTTTAGAAATATCAAGTTTTGTCAATGATTTAGCATTCAAAGACTATAGATATGAAATTCTAACATTCAATTCTCTTTGAAATATCAGTTACTTTTGTAGTAAGATATCTTCTTATTTTTAAGAGACTATTGATTTTAATTTACAGATTGCCCTGACTGGTGTAACATTTTTACCTACAGATGATACAGCTCCTACTAAGCAAGAACTTCTTGTTGCACGTAAGTTATTACATAACTATAGTATTGCTTTATTCATTTCTCAGAGTAATGTTACTGACACTTAATTTTGTATCCTCTTTTTGAGGATATAAGTATAATAAAGACCAGCAATGTACCATACATTGTTTGCTTAGCTACCAAGGTTATGTTTACATGTATGTTACAAGGGGTACTTTGTATATCATTTGACTGCTTTCATAGATGCAGAATGCAAGATGGTACTGATTCTGTTAGCCCATGATTCTTTTTGATATTTATTAGTATGTGTAAACAAGTGACAATTCTATGATAGATCCAACTGTTGGAACACCATTGGAGTTTATACATGTAGATGCATAACTACTCCAAATATAACCACAACAACTATGACAATGTTAAATCTGCAAAATTTTGTTCATCCTTTGCAACTCATCAGACGTGTATATATGAATTATATATATATGGATTTAAATCATAAGAAACCTCCAATTAAAAAAATAATGTATATGTTTTTTTTATAACTCAATGGATAGTTTTCATTATAAAACTTATGTACATATACTTTTTTCTGAAGAAAATTCTTTAAATTTGTTCATATATTTGAAAAAGTTTACTTCATTTTAATTGCTTCCTTTCCAGGAAGCAATTCCCCGACATATTTTCCGTATGCAAAGTGACCTCAGTGTGACCCATCTTGTAAAAATCTGATGATCGCAATACACATGGATGTCCTTAAAATAAACTATTATCTGATTGTATATGTTAAACATGTGCTCAATATTCATGCTTTTTTGTTGATTGTTGACAAACAGGTGACAATCGTTAAACTTTGGCTTCAAAACATTTCACAACACTGACCAATTGACGATTATACGAAATTTATGTGAAAAAATGATAAAATCGTGCACAGAAGACTAAGTTTATGATGTTTGTATGCATTGGTTCAAGAATTAGAGTAACATTATTTTTTACCTGTCACTCATTTCAAATGACTTTAACCTCATATATTTTCATTTTTTTTATGTGCACATATATCTATTCAGTATAATAATTTCTTTCATAAATATAGTCAAAAGGCAAAACAAGTTAACATTGCATCTTTTAAAAAAAAAGTGACACCTACCTGAGACATCTGACAGATCACAAATAATTCGCTTTTTATATGAAATATGACACCTTTAGCATGTTTAGTAGTAGAATTTTATATTGCATGAGCTTGCAAGTGCAATATATGGTCTACGAGGGACAATATTCCCCAATATTCATGCAATAACCCTTTTATTGTATGGCAATATAATTATGATAATATTTGAAAGTAAAAATTGATTTAAACTAAGAATTTGTATTTGATGATTTGCATTTTTTAGTTTTTGTTTAAATATATATAGTTATAGAAAAATTTAAAGAAGGCCATTTTTATACGACCGCAAAAATTTAAATTTTTCGTACTATATTGCTATCACGTTGGCGTCGTCGTCGTCCGAATACTTTTAGTTTTCGCACTCTAACTTTAGTAAAAGTGAATAGAAATCGATGAAATTTTGACACAAGGTTTATGACCACAAAAGGAAGGTTGGGATTGATTTTGGGAGTTTTGGTCCCAACATTTTAGGAATTAGGGGCCAAAAAGGGCCCAAATAAGCATTTTCTCGGTTTTAGCACTATAACTTTAGTTTAAGTGAATTGAAATCTATGAAATTTTGACACAAGGTTTATGACCACAAAAAGAAGGTTGGGATTGATTTTGGGAGTTTTGGTTCCAACAGTTTAGGAATTAGGGGCCATAAAAAGGGCCCAAATAAGCATTTTTCTTGGTTTTCGCACAATAACTTTAGTATAAGTAAATAGAAATCAATGAAATTTAAGGGCATATCCAACAGTTTCAGGGGAGGTAATAACAAACGTAAACGTCGTCTATTGTTTCCCGTAATTTAACGTTGTTTCAACGACGTCATAACAGAATCACCATTGGAATTGCTATGGCCCTCTGGAAAGGGAGGGTTCTTTCATCAAAGGAAAGAGCATGGCGGGAATCGGCAAAAAAACTCATACAGAATATTAACGGAAATTAGAACTCAAATCTTTAAAGATATTTTTGTCCTCTTGGTCTATCATAAAAGAAATGCACTTATCTTGATCATTATAGAAAGTTTCCGTTTTTTTTTAAATTATCGTCAATACATGCAGTAAGGAACAACGAGAAAAAATGCGTAATGATTTATTATTGCATTAGAATGCAAATTGTAATTAATTCTTTACCAAACTTTTCCGAGATTTTGTCATTCAGAATAGAAAACTGAAAGTTTGGTTTTACTTGAGAAAGATGAAAAAAAAAGGTTTCTTGAGAAAAATAAAATACGGCGTAAACTAACATTTATCAAGCTTTGCGTTGAAGTGCTATTAATGTTCAGTAGCTTGAATATGACCTTTAACTCGTAAACAATGTAAAACAAAAGATGACATTGTAATAATTTAAAAAAAAAATGAAATAGGAAAACATTGTAATATATATTCACTGACATACAAGTTGAAAATATCTGACGATTTTGGTGTTTAAGGTGTTTGAGGAAACAAATATAATTTAGCCAAAAAAAAGCGGTGTAGGTCTTCATGTAGGTCTTGACTAATTAGACACGCCCTCACAAAATCAGCGGATTCATAATAGGATAGGATTAAAAAATACAGCCATCAAAATACCATAATTCAAAATTGGGGAGGGGGGCTAATAGCTTAACTCAAGATTTTGATCTTATTCAACTTTATTCTAGTACGGCATACGTTTTACCGCTAGCAAACTCTTTATCATAATAATGTATCAATGATTTACTTCAGATCCACTTTCGCCTCGTCGTAAATATGCGTGATATATTTGCCACTGGAGCACGGGAGCAATCAATTTATCACTTTCATATAGTGATGCATAATCATTAGTTCTCAACTGATAATTGTCTCAAAACAGTTTTTCAGTTTTGGTATTTTGTTTTTATTTATATTTTATTTTTAAACGAAAATTTTAGACGTTCTTTCCGCATTTTTTATGCAGTTAAGCTGCATTATGCGAGCACTCTAGATTTGTGTTCTACCCAATAAATCCTGAAATACTTGCCATTGTTATTATCTAGCTTGTTACTATGTTATATATAACTAATTGAACACTTTTTTAATACTTTTTATTCTGGATTACAAAAAAAATGACCAGAAAAACCTTAAATGATCGTCGATTTATCCAAAAGTTTTAAAGTTACACATAGGAAGTAGTGCTTATTAAAAATCCTTGTGTAGTTCATTATGACTTGTGCTTTTAGCTAAGATGTCAGAGAACAATTGTATGAAATATTTAATCGCCGAAAATCTCTGAAGACAAGCAGTTTAGATTTCCCAAATGACAAAAGTCGTAGGAATATTGTTTGTCATCAATACGTAGTACAACTACGTCAGTAGTCTTATATAATTCAACTGTTCATGCTGTTGGCGGCAATTTCAAATTAGAAAAAGAAATTTTCGTAGCTTTTCAATTTGGAGGCAGGTGTACAAATTAGCGGTGGTCCGAGACCTTCCACTTTTGCAAGCGGAATTTCGACTAGGATAGTTGGTTTCTAGCTACGCCCGACGTAGTCGCCTTACATTTGAAAGAAAATAAGAAATTACTTTGCAAACCTTTTCACCATGTTCACCAAAGTCTCCAATTAAACGAGCTAAAAACTTATTTTTATCATTATTATTCATGACGGCGATGTTCATTTTGTTCAACCGCTAGCTTCCGGGTTTGACGATCATTTACAAAATAAATCCAAGCAGGTGAAAAAATACATCTATGCATGGTAAATGAATATAAACACTAGTATTGTAAACCAAAAGATATATGTAAAAGAAAGAAAAAGCAGAAAAAATATTTTATTCAGAAACTAAAAATTACTTTTTGATAAATTTTAATTTAAAAATCCAATACAACGTGACAGCTGGGAACAGTATATCTAACAATATACATGTTCATGGTCACAGTCTAAATTTTCTTTATAAATGATAAATGATGATAATGCATGTGAGATGCTTTTAAAGTGTAAACATATTACTGCAATTTCGAGGGGTTATTTGTTTTTTCTCAATTTTGAAGGGTCAATTAAAGTAGCTGAAAGTTTCATTCTTTATTTTCACAAATAATGCAACTATATTATATATACCTTAATGTAAGTAAATCATATGATATATAGGTGGCATTCTTTGGGCCACTCTACCCCCTCCTGTTTGATAACTTGGAAACGGTCGAGCTCCCCACCCCTAAACCATATGAGGGGCAGATCCAGGATTTTAGGTTAGGAGGGGCGCAAACTTAAATTTTCGCCGAGCAGAGCGAGGCTAAAAAAAAATTGAGGTAAAATTATGGGAATTTTCTTTATTCAGCTGAGAACAACCCATGCTTTGCAAATTTAAGGGGGTGCAAGCCCGCAACCCTCCCCCGTCTGAATCTGCTCCTGCATATATTCAAGTATAGAACAATATAATAAATAAAAAAATGAAATATAGGGGAGTCCCTGGAGTTACCCCACCCCTTCCTGTTTGAGAACTTGGAAACGGTCGAGATCCACACCCCTTAACCATATATATTCATGTTTGTGACAATATGAAAAATCAAATGAAATATAGGAAGAGTTGCTAGGGGTCACCCCACCCTCCTGTTTTAGAATTTAAAAATGGTTGAGATCCCCATCCCTAAACCATATATATTCATGTATGGGACAATATAACAAATCAGATGAAAGATAGGGGAGTCCCTGAGGTCACTGTTCACCCTCCTGTTTGAGAACTTGGAAATGGTCAAGATCCTTACTCCTAAACCATATATACTCGTGTATGGGACAATATAACAAATCAAATGAAATATAAGGGAAGTCCCTGTGGTCATCCCAACCCTCCTGTTTGAGAACTTGGAAACGGTCGAGATCCCCACACCAAAACAATATATATTCATGTATGGATCAATATAACTAATTAAATGAAATATAGGGGGAGTCCCTTGGGTCACCCTACCCTTCCTGTTTGAGAACTTGGAAACCAATGAGATCCCCCACCCTAAACCATATATATTCATGTATGGGACAATATAACAAATAAAATGAAATGTAGGGGAAGTCCCTAGGGTCACCTTACCCCCAGTGGCGGATCCAGAAATTTTCATAAGTGGGGCCCACTGACCGACCTAAGAGGGGCCCGCTCCAGTGATTCCCTATATAAGCAACCAAATTTTTTCTCAAAAAGGGGGGGCCGGGCCCCCTGCCCCCTAAATCCTCTGCCTACCCCTACCTGTTTGAGAACTTGAAAACCGTTGAGATCCCCACCCCTAAATTATATATATTCATATGTATGGGACAAAATAACAAATCATTTACATTTACTATGGGCAAGTCAGTCAGACCTCATCTTTGATCCCTGTTGTAGTGAACATTTGTCTGATTCGTGTCTCATAACTTTTGTACTATAGAACACAAACTCAGTTTTCTTTCCAGGGAAACCAGTCCATTCATACTATAACATATTCATACTACGTCAAATTGAACTTCTAGCAGTCAAATAAAACCAAGGTTAACTACCAAGTAGAACAACTGCAATCATTGGGAACTTGTACCACTGCAGACTCACCATAAAAAATATACATTGATATATGCATTGCTTTTGAAACCTTGATAACATATAAATTATTTGCCTTAATAAATAAATCATTAGATAAACATGAATGTACTATATATGAATGTTTAATGTTGAGGCAACATTGCCACAGTTTTTATAATTACGGTTGCCTTGGTTTTTGGTTAACTGCCTTCAGCGCTTACAGCGCTTTGATTTCTTTCAATTCATTTGTTTGAATAATCAATAATAAAATAGAACTCAACATCAGTAGTTACATTGTATGCAGCCAAACTAGGTGGAGGGCAGTAGAACAGAAAATAATCTCCATTGTGTATATGCAATAACTCATATATTGAAGCGTAAAACAACGACAGTCATGCTCGCTTTTCGGCCCTTTCGTTTATTCTCAATTTATTGTTTTACTGATCTCTTTTGTTAAATAAAGTTTTTTTTCATCTACAACTGCAAAAGGCGCAGCATATATGTGAAAATCAGCAATGTGACTTATTTGAAGATTCATGTAACCTTTGTTGTTGTTTAGATATTTTATTCGAAGTTCGTATATCCTTTCAACCATTTATTTAGATGTTTGTTTAACGTATAGATAGCGCGAAACTCTCACTGCACTATGCATTGGATATACGACATTTTTATTTCGACTAAACGAGGCTGCAAATCTATACTAGCTAAACGGTCGCATCTAATTTTAGCAAAGATATACTGTCGGACGGGAGAAGTCAAGAGATGTGAACATTTCCATACCCACATCAATCCTTTTGTTTTGAAAAAGATTTAAAGGTATACATTAATACGACAGCAACCCAACGACCCATATAATTCAATTAAAACACTAAGAGTCAACATACAGATTTTTGTTATAGCTAGAAGCCTATAAAGAATGAAAAGCCCGAAACTGCAAAATGAATAAATAATACGGAGTCAGTGAGTTTTTAGACAAGTGTTTGGTTGCAAAATTTCACATGCTCTTTGTTAATGTCGATATAAGCAAAACGCTTCATTGTAAAGTAACGGTAAAATAAATGATGATTATGGATGACGGACGTCAAGTGCCTTACTAAATGAATATTCAGAACAAAAATATCAAATGGAAATAAAATATGAAAATTAACCCTGCTTTGGTACTATAGACCGAAACACAGAAACGGATTTCTAACGTGTAATACTTTTGTTTTTAAAAGAGATACCAGAGGGACTATTTAAATAGTCTGTAATTCAACAGTTTGTATGTTTCACACCCGGGTTTCTCAATTTTGACGAACACAATAGTAAAACTAACTGAATTGTTATCTCGTCCCAGGCGCGGATCCAGCCATTTTAAAAAGGGGGGGGGGGGGTCCCAACCCAGAGTAAAGGGGGGTTCCAAAAAGGGGGGGTTCCAACCCCCGGACCCCCCCCCCCCCCTGGATGCGCCACTGCGTCCAGATACTGGTTCATTATAAATAAGGGAGCTACCATTTGATTTTTATGGGGGGGGGGGGGGGGGGGGGGGGGGCTAGGATGAAAAAATTTGTCCTGCATTTTTTTTTAGTTGTAATCTCTGTCCTGCCTTTTTATTTTTCACTCTATTCGATCCTGCCTTTTTTTTTATTAGTTTTTTTACCTAAATTGTCATCCTGCCTTTTTTTTTTACTCAAAACTCCTGTCCTGCCTATTTTTTTCAAATTTCATCCTAGACCCCCCCCTCCCTAAAAATCAAATGGTAGCTCCCTAAGAAGATGCGAAATGAGTGCTATCGAGACAACTACCCAACAAAGTCACAGTGTAAATACATTTGTCTGCCACACCGTCGCACTGCCTTTGAAAATTTAGCGGGGAAATATAACGTTATTTTCGGAAAACGTCTTAACTTTTGGCGCAATTTGTGAGGCTTACGGGAGGGATTGAGTAAACAATATTGTATTTCTCAATTTTCCTCAAAAACGAGTATGGTGACAAATATTTTTCAAAACTTTATGACGTTCAATTTTTTTCAAAGAATAACATATCTTACTTTGGCCAAATCGACACCGTTAGAAATATTTAAAAAAATCAAAAATGTGCATTTCAAATGTTCATTTCTTGCCGTTGTTTGGGTTCACCATGACGTTTTTGGCTTTATTTGAGTGAGAATTAATGCTTTAAATGGTAAAGTTAGATTTTTCTTACCATCTTAAATTATTTAGCTTCAATTCGAGCCCAATTATATAAGTTTATGTTGATTAAAAAATCATAATTATTTTTTTTAAATAAAAAACGTTTTTTATCCCAAAATTGTAAAAATGTTCAATTTTCAGCAGCATTTTTTGCAAAAACGAAATCGACAACATATATTTTTTTCGGCAAAATTTGATTCTCTCTCAATTGAAGAATAAAATATCTTAAAGGGAAAAAATTCTCACCGTTAGAAATAAACTGTTGGATATGCCCTTAAACACAAGGGTTATGACCACAAAAGGAAGGTTGGGATTGATTTTGGGAGTTGAAGTCCCAACAGTTTAGGAATTAGGGGCCAAAAAGGGGCCCAAATAAGCATTATTCTTGGTTTTCGCACCATAACTTAATTATAATTAAGTAAATAGAAATCTATGAAATTTAAACACAAGGTTTATGACCATAAAAGGAAGGTTGGGTTTGAGTTTTGGTCCTAACAGTTTAGGAATAAGGGGCCCAAAGGGTCCAAAATTGAACTTTGTTTCATCAAAAATTGAATAATTGTGGTTCTTTGATATGCTAAATCTAACTGTGTATGTAGATTCTTAATTTTTGGTCCTGTTTTCAAATTGGTCTACATTAAGGTCCAAAGGGTCCAAAATTAAACTTAGTTTGATTTTAACAAAAATTGAATCCTTGGGGTTCTTTAATATGTTGAATCTAAAAATGTACTTAGATTTTTGATTATTGGCCCAGTTTTCAAGTTGGTCCAAATCGGGGTCCAAAATTAAACTTTGTTTGATTTCATCAAAAATTGAATAATTGGGGTTCTTTGATATGCCAAATCTAACTGTGTATGTAGATTCTTAATTTTTGGTCCCGTTTTCAAATTGGTCTACATTAAAGTCCAAAGGGTCCAAAATTAAACTTTGTTTGATTTTAACAAAAATTGAATTCTTGGGCTTTTTTGATATGCTGAATCTAAACATGTACTTAGATTTTTGTTTATGGGCCCTGAGTTTTCAAGTTGGTTCAAATCGGGATCCAAAATTATTATATTAAGTATTGTGCAATAGCAAGAAATTTTTAATTGCACAGTATTCAGCAATAGCAAGAAATCTTCAATTGGACAGTATTGTGCAATAGCAAGAAATTTTCAATTGCTCAGTATTGCGCAATAGCAAGAAATCTTCAATTGCACAGTATTGTGCAATAGCAAATATTTTCAATTGCACAGTATTGCACAATAGCAAGAAATATCTAATTGCACAATATTGTGCAATAGCAAGAAATTTTCAATTGATTGGAGTTATCTTTCTTTGTCCAGAATAGTAGTTGAGTCAACTTAAATCATTGTTTTATACAATATACAATGTATATTCACTTTTACTACCAACTGATAAATTAAAACAATCTTTACCATTCAGTGATAACAAGCACCTTTTGTTACATTTTAATATTTTATGATGTATTTAAATGAGTAGTTATTGTTGCAAACTCCATTAGAAATTTGAATTGAGATCAGTTTTGGAAAAAGGGAAAGAGGGATGTGAAATAAAAAATGGGGGGGGGGGGGGGGGGGGGATTTTTCTCATTTCAGATTTCATAAATAAAAAGAAAATTTCTTCAAACATTTTTTTGAGAGGATTAATATTCAACAGCATAGTGAATTGCTCAACTTCATTAGACCACATTCATTCTGTGTCAGAAACCTATGCTGTGTCAACTATTTAATCACAATCCAAATTTAGAGCTGTATCCAGCTTGAATGTTGTGTCCATACTTGCCCCAACCGTTCAGGGTTCAACCTCTGCGGTCGTATAAAGCTGCGCCCTTGGGAGCATTTGGTTAGAGTTTTTTGTCAATTTTTTTTTTAAATAGGAATATATATATAATGTTGAAAATTTTGTCAGAAATAAACTTTTATTAAAGTTTGAATTTAGTGTTTTCTACATTCAACAGATTGAAAATATAATAAATACAAACTCACATGCAGGTTTTTAAATGTTAAACATGTTATTTCCATCTAATTTAGCAGATAAATTTTTTACTCAGGTAAATTAATCAATATGTGATAGATTTACCTTGGAAGAAATTTAAAGGTCCCAGTGAATAAAATATACAGAGAACAATACCTATTGTATTTGTTCAATGGGACAAATGAACTGCCAAAAGTTTAAATGGACAGGTAACTATCAGGTGAATCTATGGTAAGGTAAAATTGGGTTTGTAATACATGTAATAGACAGATTGAGGATTTTAGCCTATCAATAACAGCAGGTTGTTGCCACAATTTTGATTTCTTACATGTATTGGTTCAAGTCCAAGTTCAGTTTCAAATACAATGTGCCCAACAAAGAAAATATAGATGTGCACCCATATTATTATTATACCAGTAAGCATAATCTTCTTTCACAATTATTTTCATTACTCTTCAATTTAGGTGACATTTTAGAAATAGGAGCACAATGGGCAATAGCTAAAAAAGATACCACAGCATTTGAAAGATATATGGCACAGCTTAAGTGTTACTACATGGATTATAAGTAAGTAAACTATTTTGAATCAATGAAGTATAGCCCAAGCATCCCCAACAGTTTTATACAGATTTAAGACCAAGTGAGGCAAATTGTAGTGGACCCTCTGAGTTGAAGTGTACTGAATGGTTAACATGACAGCAGTAACTACAATACCGTAAATTGGGAAATTTTGGCCTCGGGATTATTTTGACAGTTTTCTCTTGAAAATCATGTGTTTTATTTTGGTGCTTTGTCCAATTGATATTTTTATAATTTTGGACGAACAGTAGTGAGCAAGCTCATTCATATTTGCCTTTATTTACCAGTTAATTAACTTTCTCAGACTAAAAACATGACCAGGTATTTAAGATATTATAACATAAAATGTTTTCCCAAACAATTAACATTACGATATTGTCATAAATCAATCAATTTTTAGTGTTTATTTTATTTTCGTGTGCTTAATTTTGGCATTTTCATTAATTGCATGGAGGCCTCAAATAAACCAAAATAAAACTACAACCAAAATAACCCAATTTACGGTATAGTGGTGAGACCCGTGGTGAGTGCATCAGACTACAAGCACAAAGGTTCCTGGTTCCATCTCTGGATACTGGAAGAAAATTTCAGGGACCATAATGTTTGCTCTCCCTTGACACCATTTGCAGTATGGTCTTGAGGAACAATGGAAGTCCGTCGGAAGGGGAAGATAATTGGCTGACCCGTGTTAAGAGAGAGCAATATTTCTTGCACGTAAAAGACACCTTTGTAGATTTCGAAAAAAGAGCAGGCTAATGCTGCTACAAGGTAGCACTCCCACCAGCAAAGGGGAGAGGAATTGATATAAGTTGCATTATGGGTATATAGTTATTCCAGATAACTTCTCCTACAGTTTGAATGCTAGGAAGCTTTCAACTTTGCTGGCTGTTTGTACATATTAAAGGTGTGTGCATGTGATTTTGATTTTTGTTGATATTTGTCCTTTTGGTAATAAAGGAAGAAAAAAAATGGAGAAAGTTAGGGATGCAAAGGGTAGAACACATCTTTGCAGTTTAAAATCTATAATTAAGTCATACATACTTCAATTATGTAATTTATATTTATTGCAACGTAAGGTATCAAACTCTCTGTATCTGATTACCATTGCCAGTAAAACAGCATTTGGTTCTGCAATTATGTATTTCCTGCAAAAATTAATTATTGGTACAAATGTAATGGATAATTCCCACATTATCAGTGGGCAAAGAAAATCAAAAATTAATTTAATTTGAATTCTTCTACTTGCAAGATCAATATTATTAAAGAAGCATTCACAAACCACACACGAATACCAAAACACCCTACAATTTGTGAGTAGTTCTCTTTCAAATAAATTGAAAATTTGTTTATAATAACTTAACCCTCCCCCTATACCTCTAGCCAATGCAGAAAAGTAAAAGCATAACAATACGCACATTAAAATCAGTTCAAGAGAAGTCCGAGTCTGATGTCAGAAGATGTAACCAAAGAAAATAAACAAAATGACAATAATACATAAATAACATCAGACTACTAGCAGTTAACCAACATGCCAGCTCCAGACTTCAATTAAACTGATTTAAAGATTATGTCTTCATCATATGAATATCAAGCACAATCCTTCCCGTGAGGGGTTTAGTATCATACCATCATAACATATATGAGAAAAACATAACCTGTGTCCAGAGTTGGGGTAATTGTAATTGTAATCATTAATCAGCTGTAATTGATTACAATTTTTCAAGTAATCATTGTAATTATTAATCAGACTAAAATCTGATTACATGTAATTTAATTTAATCAATAACTTTTCAAAATACCCTGTAATCCTGATTATTGATATCCAGGAAAAATAAATGAATCCACAGTAACTTAAAATTTGAAGATCCTGTTATAAAAATACATTTCTTATCTAGGTCTGTCACTGCAAGTTTTTCACATTTTACACAATTCATTGCATTGCAATCGACTATAATATTTAACCATTCACGATTTTTCCCCCAGGATTTTTGATATTCACATTTCCTTTTGTCAATCTCATAAAACTCTATTCTGATCTTCCTTTTGAATGTCTCTAATTTTATTTGTTTTGTCTGGGGGTTTAAATCCTTTGAAAAATTTGCATATTTTGTATTGTTATGAAGGAAGCTTACCTGAGATATAAAATTAACTTGATCAATTGATATACTTATAAGTATCCCAAATGCAGTATAATTGATTTCGCAGGTAATTTTTTTGTAAATAAACCATGATTAATGCAATCAGGGATTTTTATCGATAAATTTCTTCTAGTCTTCCGGACCACCAGCTAAACAAAATCTACTAGTCCGACGCAATTTCTACTGGTTCTCGGACCACCAGACCAGCGCTAATTTTGACCCCTGAAGAAGTCGCACAATTCACCATGTTAAAGGTGACTTGTATCATTATTGTTTGGGTGTTATGCATTTATAAAATTAACAAGATAAAATTAATTATACAATTCCAAGAAAGTAGTCAGACAGTAGGATCCTAGTGGCACAAGAAACTTCAAAGGTCAAACTAGCATTCATAGACAGTGACTAGGTTCCACTCTTTGTGCTTTAATTTATTAGAGTGTTATTTATGTGTGTTATATATCTATACTATTAACCCTTTAGCCCCCAATCCCGCCTGTAGGCGTGATGGCGACAACCATTCTTTGATGGCCTGTATGACCCTCCATACTTTTTTTGAACTGCCCCAGTTGAACTGTCATGATAGCTTGGACTTCAACCAAGCAATTCATGGTCCATAAACTCTCCTCAGATGTCTGTTCATGGAAATATGGCACTTTGAAAGCTCAGTTTAAGAGTTCAAAATCGGAAAAACATGAAAAGTAGCCAAAATCAGGTGGGGTGGGCATCTTCTGATGGCCACTACATAACTGGATGTGACTGTAGGTATAAACTATTATCATAAATGCATGCATAGATGGTACAGGAACACAACGAGGTATAATATGGCCAATAGGAATCTAGTCTGTAAAATCTAGGTCACTGTTTTGCCAAAAATCAGTAAAAACGGTCATTTAGGCAGACCTTAGTTGACAATAATAATTCCCCAGCAAGACACTCAAGTCCCACATACTCCCAGTTAGCATGAATGGACTGCTGTAACTATAGGGTAATACCCTAATGACAAAGAAACACAATGTTGTCAATGTTCACCTCACAAGGTCGTTTTAAAATCGGAAAATAGACAGAAAATTACCATTTTTAAGTGGGGGTGGGTTCAAACTCAGAAATCTCTTGGGGGCGAATGAGTTAAAGAGAAGACCTCATTTTGTGTGTCGCTTCTCTTGCTTCCACATAAATTAATCATCATGCCTCTGTGTCCTCAAAAAATAAAAAATAACAAACTTTGGAAAAAAGGGAGAGGGCTTATGTCCTGTCTCCAAGTACCTATGACTTTTGATACCTTTTATGAAATTCTCCAGACATAAAATCTTTTACAAAAATTCATCCTACAACAGTTAACATACTACCTTTATCAACCAAGTTCTAAATGCCGGGGATTTCGCGGGTGCGTTCTAGTTTTCATACGACGTATAATGGTATGATGTTGTCGTTGTCGACCTCGTCCAAAGACACATTTGGTGTCCGGACAATAACTTTAATTTGAGTGAATCAATCTCTACGAAATTTTTTATGAAGGTTCAATACCACAAAAAGAAGTTTGGGATTAATTTTGGGACAAGCGTTTTAGAAAAAGGGGCCCAAAACAAGCATTTTTCTACTTTCAGGATATATCATCTTGTGTATAATAATTTCATTTTCTCTTAAATTGTACCACAATGTTTTATAACACAGGTAGAAGGATTGGATTGATTTTGGGGGTTATGGTCCCAACAGTTTAGGAATTTGGGGCAAAAAAAAGGGGCCAAAATAAGCATTTTTGTAGTTTCCAGTCAATAACTTGTCTGGACAATAACTTTTGTTTAAGTGAATGAATCTCTATGAAATTTATTAAGAAGGTTCAATACCACAAAAGGAGGGTTGGAATTGATTTTGGGGATGATAGCTAGTCTAACGCGTAATGGAATAAGGGGCCCAAAACAAGCATTTTTCTACTTACAGGATATCAGCTTGTGTATAAGTATTTCACAATGTTTTATACCACAGGTTTGGATTGATTTTGGGGGTTATGATGCAAAAGGTGTAGGAATTTGGGGCCAAAAAAGAGCCCTAATAAGCATTTTTGTAGTTTTCAGTCAATAACTTGTGTTTAGTGTATTTACCTCTCTGAAATTATACTACAAGTTTCCATACCACAAAGGGATGGTTATGGAGGTTATGGCTCAAATAAGTTAGCAATTTTAAGGGCAAAAAAGGGGGAAAACTAGGGGTTTTTTGGTTAAAGGACAATTTAGACAATTTAAAAGCAGTGTAAGGGAGGTAAGACAATTCCATTTAAAGAATACTGTTATATATATGTTTGATTAACTCCCTTACACTGCTTGAAAGTTATGTATTAAGAAATGATGATTGTCTTGAGATGATTAGCTGTAAATTTATATTGTGACATGTTAGAAGTTACCATTAAATAATATTGATTTTAACCATGACTGTATGTCATTTTATATTTTGATATTTTATGATGTATTAAAATGAGTAGGTATTTTTGCAAACTCTTTTTGAGGGGATTAATATGCAACAGCTGGTTCATTAGTCCACATTCATTCTGTGTCAGAAACTTATGCTGTGTCAACTATTTAATCACAATCCAAATTCAGAGCTGTATCAAGCTTTAATGTTGTGTCCATACGGATACTTGCCCCAACTTTCAGGGTTGAACATCTGCGGTCATATAAAGCTGCGCCCTGTGGAGCATCCGGTTTTATAAAGCCTTGACCACACACACTTGTACCACATTTTATTCTATCAAACATATACCCTACTGTAAATTGTACATAACTGATGGTACAAAAATCGAGGCAAGTATCTTGTCAAACAGCTCTGAAAGCCCATTACAGCTTTTAATAGGGTAAATTAAATATGAAATTATCCCGATAAATGTGATACAAAAAACAGAGATAGAGGTAACAAGATATTTTTAGAACCATAAATAACAATTTTTCGAATGGGGGCTTTGCCAATTTGTTCCCTCCATTACATAGGGGCTTCATTAGGTGCCCCTCCCCACCAAAACCCCTGCTTGTCTCTTCCTGAGGCCTAGTTATCGCACATAGCCTTTCGGAATAACTCCTCCTACAGTGAACCATAAACTTTTGCTTTCATATGCTCTATGTATAATTGTACTCACAGAAAGCTTGTTTATAACTTGCCAATTTGGCAAGCACATTGGGTCACTGCAGCTTAATCATTAAAATTACCTCAATTTGTCAATGTAATTGAACATCATCAAATATTGAACTATCTAATTCATTTTCTTTTAACTTGTACATGTTGATTTTCAAAGGTACCTTGTTTTTTTTTTTCTCAGGGAAAATTTACCAGAATCAACATATAAGTATCAACTATTAGGCCTGAATTTACTTTGCTTGCTAGCACAGAACAGAGTTGCAGAATTTCACACAGTAAGTTCAAATATTTGACCTCATGATTAAATAAACAAATTTATGTATATTTAAAAACCAATTGTTCTCATTGTTCAGAGAACAATTGAAAGTCTTTCCACCCAAAAAAACATGTATTTTGATATGAAAGCATGCCGGAAGTGGAATTAATCTCATTTAAGTCTTGTTCAGTAACCATCTAATAACACGATTTAAAGCTCATCAATGACTTTTGGTGTAGCTATTAACCAACAAAAAATAGGTGATAGCCATGCAACTTTTAAATTTATAGGATTTATGTTTTAACGATTTTTGATACAAATTTTAGTAGTAAAAGTAAATCATATAAAAGAACATTTTTTATGATTTTTTTTCCCCCGACAAATACTTTAAACAAACATATGAAACTGACATGTTCGATGGTGCATTAAAAATTAAATTAAAAATACATGTTTGTATTCTGACCTTTTTGCCTCAGTCCAGTAAGCATTTTCAGCTTGCAATGTGGAAAAACAATCTGTATTGTTCATTCAGTGTATTCTAGCCGTCATGGTTCACCGTTCCAGGTTTGAACAACATTTTGTATGAATGATAAACGAGAGTGATAGTTTTAGACACAGAAATGTAAAAAAGAACTAGAATTGCCATTGCAAACAATAGCGGATGTCACCCTTCCTCCATTGCCATTAAGTGGCAGCCATTTCAAAAAATATTTACAGTGAATGCAGATATATGTATTTGTATATCTCTTTCTGTAAATTTTGAGTACATTCAGAGCATTTGAAACTTTTTCCATTTCTGCCGTTTCCATGGCAACAGCAGCCATTTTGAAAATTTCAAAAAGTCAAAAGTCTCATAGATCTATCAACAATAATATTAAGTTTCATCAATTTTGGAGCATTTTGACATTTTTGACATTTTTGCAGTTTCCATGGCAGCGGTGGCCATTTTGGAAATTTCAAAGTCAAAAGTCTCATCCAGACTTGCCAGTTAACAATGATTTCAAGTTTCATCAATTTTGGAGCATTTTGAAATTTTTGAAACTTTTGACATTTGTGATGGTTCCTATGGTAACAGAGACTATTCCCCAAATTTTATGACAGATGCCATATTGGTACATGGGAGGGACCATACCATCAAAGTTTCAATGTATTTGACCTACCCTTTTAGGAAAGTAAATGTTACTTTTTGGTGTTTTTGGAGCAATTTGACCATTTTTGCATTGTTTCCATGGTAACGGCAGCCATTTTAGAAATTCCAACGCCAAATTTCACATCTACAAATGTTGCTCATCGTTACTGAGAAGTTTTGTTAAATTTGGAGCATTTTGATATTTTTTAAATTTTTGGTGTAGTTTCCATGGCAACATAGTAGTTCTGTTGGAAATCATGCACAGACGAGAACGTTAACGTAACGTGGCGTTATTGTATATCCAACGTTGTGTACTTCAGTCATCAATACAAATTCATACAGTTTAGACGTCTTTGTTATATTACATGTAGTTTTATTAAAACCACTTAACGATATTGGTACCGTGACCAGAAGAAGATGACTTCATAGCTGAAATCTATACAAGCGGGACACAGAAGCGCAGTTTCTAGGATTTTAAGAAGATTTGAGGAGAGAAGTGAAACAGAAGAAAAACCGGAAGAGGACGAATTGGAAACTATTCTGGATACATTAAAGGAAAAGCAAGATATTCTGAAGGATTTGGATAAACACATTTTAGATAGTGTACAAGAGGAGGATATAGAGCAAGAGATACTTGACACAGATGAGTATAAATTTAATTTAGAGACAAAAATACGTAAAATTCGTAAATTTATTTACGTTCAAACATCTAATTTAAATGCAGCCGCTAGAAGTTTTTCGCCACACAATGAGACACTGCAACCCATTCAAAATGTTGGCCTCGTATATAACATAAGAGATGACTCACAAAATACTGGCCTCAATTTCACGTCTTTATGTTCAAATTCAAGCGTCAATAGCAGCAACTTTCATAAACTACCGAAATTGAATTTACCTACATTTGATGGAAACGTACTTGAATGGCAATCTTTTTGGGATTCTTTTGATTCCGCAATTCACAACAACAACACACTAACCGAAGTTCAAAAGTTCAACTACCTAAAATCTTTACTAGAAGGAGAAGCGTTATATACCATTGCCGGATTTGCTCTTACGCACACAAACTACAACAAAACTACAAACTCATACAGTTTAGACGTCTTTCTTATTACATATGCAGTTTTAGTAAAACCACTTTACGATATACTGAGGATTACACAGAGAGGAATTCTATTAACATTGGCCATGTTTCTGGAATAGTAGACATTTCAAGGTTTGACACTTACAATAAGTTGCTACATGTTACTGCCTACGTCATCAGATTTATTGAAAATTGTAGGACAAGACAAAGGACCACTAGTCCATTGACCGTGAATGAACTAGACAGATCAGCATTAATGTGGATAAAAGATATTCAACAAAACAGATACTTGGATATTTACGACGATTTAGAAAGAACTGGAAAGTCAAAACATTCTCTGTTCAAACAACTTAAATTATATTTGGACGAGGACAAATTAGTTGTTGTGCGGGAAGAATACACAATGCACCGATAAGCGATATGACAAAATATCCAATACTTTTACCGGCACACGACAAACTCACAAATTTGATTATACAAGGTGCACATAAGCGTAGCTTACATTCAGGAATAAATGGCACAGTTACCTTATTGAGACAATCTTACTGGATACCGCAAATTCGTCAAAACGTGAAAACTATTTTGCGTAAATGTGTCACATGTAAAAAAGTTACAGGACAACATTATTGTACTCCAAAAGCACCACCTTAACCAAAAGACAGACTGCGCGAAGCGCCTCCTTTCACTTTAACTGGTGTAGATTTTACTGGAGCGTTAAAAGTTAGGAATAAGAATGGAAAAGACAGTAAGGCATATATATGTCTTTTTACGTGCGCTAGCACCAGAGCTGTACACTTAGAAATAGTTACAGATTTAACAGAAGAACAGTTTATTTTAGCTTTCCGTAGATTCTCAAGTAGGAAATCACTACCAAAAATCATGTTATCCGACAATGCGACAACATACATAGCATCAGCGAAAGAAATTGACAGGCTAACTTCATCACCAACACTTCAAGCAACATTGAATAGTCAAGGGACAGAGTGGAAGTGCATACCGAAGTGAGCGCCTTGGTATGGCGGTTTCTGGGAAAGACTCATTGGACTAACAAAAAATTGTATCAAGAAAGTTTTAGGACGATCTTATGTGAGTTTAGATGTACATAATACTACAGTTATAGAAGTAGAGGCAATTCTAAATGACCGCCCGTTGACATACATATCTACAGATCCGATAGACGAGGACCCACTGACTCCATCTCATTTAATATATAGAAGGAAAATGGTATCATTACTGTATCCTAGCAACCAACACGTGGATGAGAACCTTGTACAAGACTTTACGCATTCTTCCTCCAACAAACTTTATACAGTGCAATGCCAGATAATTAAGCATTTCTGGTGTAGATGGAAGAAGGAATATTTAACCGATTTACGTGAATACTTTTAGTTTTCGCACTCTTAACTTTAGTAAAAGTAAATAGAAATCTATGAAATTTTAACGCAAGGTTTATGACCACAAAAGGAAGGTTGGGATTGGTTTTGGGAGTTTTGATCCCAACATTTTAGGAATTAGGGACCAAAAAGGGCCCAAATAAGCATTTTCTTGGTTTTCGCACTTTAACTTTAGTTTAAGTAAATGGAAATTTATGAAATTTTGACACAAGGTTTATGACCACAAAAGGAAGGTTGGGATTGATTTTGGGAGTTTTGGTTCCACCAGTTTAGGAATTAGGGGCCAAAAAAAGGCCCAAATAAGCATTATTCTTGGTTTTCCCACATTAACTTTAGTATTAGTAAATAGAAATCAATGAAATTTAAACACAAGGTTTATGACCACAAAAGGAAGGTTGGGATTGATTTTGGGAGTTGAGGTCCACACAGTTTAGGAATTAGGGGCCAAAAAGGGGCCCAAATAAGCCTCTTTTTTTTGGTTTTTGCACCATAACTTTAGTATAAGTAAATAGAAATCTATGAAATTTAAACACATGGTTTATGACCATAAAAGGAAGGTTGGGATTGATTTTGGGAGTTTTGGAATAAGGGGCACAAAGGGTCCAAAATTAAACTTTGTTTGATTTCATCAAAATTGAATAATTGGGGTTCTTTTATATGCCGAATCTAGCTGTGTATGTAGATTCTTAATTTTTGGTCCCGTTTACAAATTGGTCTACATTAAGGTCCAAAGGGTCCAAAATTAAACTTTGTTTGATTTTGAAAAAAATTGTTTGATTTTGACAAAAATTGAATCCTTGGGGTTCTTTGATATGCTGAATCTAAAAATGTACTTAGATTTTTTATTATGGGCCCAGTTTTCAAGTTGGTCCAAATCAGGATCCAAAATTATTATATTAAGTATTGTCCAATAGCAAGAAATTTTCAATTGCACAGTATTCAGCAATAGCAAGAAATCTTCAATTGCACAGTATTGTGCAAGAAAGAGCAAGAAATTTTCAATTACACAGTATTGAGCAATAGCAAGAAATCTTCAATTGCACAGTATTGTGCAATAGCAAATATTTTCAATTGCACAGTATTGCGCAATAGCAAGAAATATCTAATTGCACAATATTGTGCAATAGCAAGAAATTTTCAATTGATTGGAGTTATCTTTCTTTGTCCAGAATAGTAGTTGAATCAACTTAAATCATTGTTTTATACAATATACAATGTATATTTTTACTTTTACTACCAACTGATAAATTAAAACAATCTTTACCATTCAGTGATAACAAGCACTTTTTTTACATTTTAATATTTTATGATGTATTTAAATGAGTAGTTATTGCTATTTCTTCAATTTTTTTGAGAGGATTAATATTCAACAGCATAGTGAATTGCTCAACTTCATTAGACCACATTCATTCTGTGTCAGAAACCTATGCTGTGTCAACTATTTAATCACAGTCCAAATTTAGAGCTGAATCCAGCTTGAAAGTTGTGTCCATACTTGCCCCAACCGTTCAGGGTTCAACCTCTGCAGTCGTATAAAGCTGTGCCCTGCGGAGCATCTGGTGCACTCTAACTTTAGTAAAAGTAAATAGAAATCTATGAAATTTAAACACAAGGTTTATGACCATAAAAGGAAGGTTGGGATTGATTTTGGGTGTTTTGGTCCCAACAGTTTAGGAATTAGCGGCCAAAAAGGGCCCAAATAAGCATTTTTCTTAGTTTTCACACAATTACTTTAGTATAAGTGAACAGAAATCTATGAAATTTTAACATAATTGGTCTATGACACCAAAAGGAAGGTTGGGATTGATTTTGGGAGTTTTAGTCCCAACAGTTTAGGAATAAGGGGCCAAAAACAGGTCCCACATAAGCATTTTTCTTGGTTTTTGCACAATAACTTTAGTATAAGTTAATAGAAATTTATGAAATTTTAATACAAGGTTTAGGACCACAAAAGGAAGATTTGGATCGATTTTGGGAGTTTTGGTCCCGACGAATTAAGGGCCAAAAGGGTTCAAAATTAAACTTTGTTTGTTTTCATCAAAAAATGAATGATTGGGGTTCTTTGATATGCCAAATCTAACCATGTATTCAGATTCTTAATTTTTGGTCCTGTTTTCAAATTGGTCTACATTAAGATCCAAAGGGTCCATAATTAAACTTGGCTTGATTTTAACAAAAATTGAATTCTTGGGGTTCTTTGATATGCTGAATCTAAACATGTACTTAGATTTTTTATTATGGGCCCAGTTTTCAAGTTGGTCCAAATCGGGTTCCAAAATTATTATATTAAGTATTGTCCAATAGCAAGAAATTTTCAATTGCACAGTATTGGGCAATAGCAAGAAATCTTCAATTGCACAGTATTGTGCAATAGCAAGAAATCTTCAATTGCACAGTATTGCGCAATAGCAAGAAATATCTATATCGATATTTACTGCAATAATCAATAGTTGTGTCTCCAAAAAGAAAGTTAAAGTTCGATCGAGGGGTTGCGAGACAACGAAAATGTATTATTTTTGTCTTTTCAAAATTTCAACTTAATCTCCAGTTTGAACATCAATTGAGTTGTTGACTACATTTAACATCATTTGAAGGGATTCTTCATCTGGTGCTAGTAAAACAATGTCGTCAGCGTATAACAGGATAGACAAAATGCACGACTCATTGATCGTATTGATCATAATCATTTAGGATTGTGGCTTGATGAACATCTAAATTGGAAATTTACAGTGAGGGAAATAAGAAAGTCGGCAAGTAGAACACTCTCTGCACTTTATACAAAGTTCATTTCATGTGGCGGAATGGACTATGACATATATTTACAAAACTATATGAAAGCCTTGTACAGCCTGTTTTATTATATGGAGCGAGTATTTGGGGCATATCAGAACACAAACAATTAGAAACTGTTCAAATCAAAGCATGCCGATACTACCTAGCAGACTTGGGGTAATTGTAATTGTAATCGTTAATCAGCTGTAATTGATTACAATTTTTCAAGTAATCAGTGTAATCATTAATCAGCCAAAAATCTGATTACATGTAATTTAATTTAATCAATTACTTTTCAAAATACCCTGTAATCATGATTACTTTTTGATTACATTCTGATTACAATGAAAAAAATCTAAAATTGTGTTTTTGGTCATTAAATGAACCTCTTTGTTCATATTTGATAAATTTTTAACATACTAAAATGGTTTGGTTACTTTAAGCTTGTCTACTTCAGTAAAAAATAAACTGTTACAGTATTGAAAAGTCATCATTAGCCTAAGCAGAGACATATAATACAATTATATACCTTTTATCTTGGTAAAAGATATTGTACATACATGTTTATTCATCGTTTTATAATGATCTTCATATTAATATTTGATAATAACTGTTATACATTCAAGTAATACTTTTCTTTAACCCTGAATTATAATCTTTTGTTAATTTTTGTGATTTTTGTCAACTTAAATTGACAGGTAGGAGACTAATTTTTATTGCAATTACCAATTGAGTATAGCTGTAGGGAAATATATATGATAAAAGATAAATCAAACATGAAAATTTATCTAATTAGCACAAACTAAATTAAAAGTTGGACAAATATGTTGTTTAAACTTTTTTTTGTATTTGGACTGGACGTGTAAAATGCAATGGTTTTTAATACTTTAATACATATTGTTTACAATTTGATTAAACATTTCTATTAAAATTTAACATAGTTTTAACTGGAACAAATGTAACTTTATTTCATCCGTATTTAAACTTTCATAAACTGCAACTTGGAATACATATAAATTATGAAAGAGGTCCGAAGACAAACAAAAAAACTCTTGATTATGACATATCTTTATTAAATTTAATTCAAAATAATTTAGAGATCATTGGTGATAAAGTGTAATGTATATATATGTAGTGAAATTTGGTGTTTATTTAAATAGATGATGTTTAATTTGAAGTTATCATTTTATAATTGAACCAAATAAAATACGTTCTCAAAAATGCTATAGTTATATTAAACGTTTATTCATCCACATCATTCAAAATGTTTTGTTTTTAAATTCATTGTAATCAGATGTAATCATGATTACTTTGCCAATGTAATCATTAATTTAATCAGATACTTTCAGAAATGATGTAATCATTAATTTAATTTAATCGTACAAATGACAAAGTAATTGTAATTTAATCAATTACATTGAAAGTAATCGGACCCATCTCTGCTACCTAGGTGCTTTCAAGAACTCTTCAAACCTAGCTATACTTGGGAGACATGGGATGGTCTACAGTAAAAACTAAACAAAATATCGAAGTTTTGAGACTGTATTTAAAAGTTACAATTTTAGATGGAAATAGGCTCACTAAAAAGATACATGAATCGAGTAAATCAAAACAGCACTCGTGGAATTCCTGTGTTCTGAAAATTATTAAAAAAGGTGACTCAAGTTCTTTGATAAACGCTCAAAATATGACAATCCGACAAAAAGTTAATATTGTAAAGGACAAGTTAAACACTGTGGATGCTGAAAATTGGCTACGCGATGTGCATAACGATCGAAACTGTGAAAATGGAAATAAACGTAGGACGTTCAGACAGTATAAAAGTTATCTTCAGCCAAGCAGTTATGTGAAATCCGTCAAGTTTAGAGACTACCGTAGAACTTTATCAAACTTTCGTTGTGGCTCCTTACCACTCGCCATAGAAACAGGATGTTACACCAAGCCAGTTACACCTTTAATTGAAAGAATTTGTCAGTTTTGTCATGGAAATACGATTGAAACTAAACAATATTTTTTAATGAACTTTAATTTTTATTCGGACTTGAGAGAGGAACTTTTAAATTCACCCTTTTTATGAAACTATGTTTTTATTATCTTGAGTGTAGAAGAGAAATTTAATTATATTATGAGCTGTGATGAATTTCAATTTTCATTAGCTAAAACATTGCATTTGTTGTTTAAGAGGAGAAAGATAAATTTATAACTTTTTAAACTTAATTTTTTAATTATTATTTATTAGCATATTATTTAAGATTTTTAAATTAATTCTACCTTTTTTGTTCTTTTAAGTGAAAAATTGTTGATCTACAAAGTAATTGTTTTGTATTTTTAATTGTTTTTTTTTTTTACTTTTGAAAAATGTTTTAAATTGTGTATGCATTTAATGAGCATGAGGTAAAAGTGTCTCATATGTCTTTTAAGGCAGGATTCTAATATATTTTTATCTGATGTATAATATATTATGTATAATGTTAGATTGTGACACTGTAATAAACTAATTACTTACTTACTTACTTACTTACCTGTATATTTACAGCTACTATTTGAATATACATTTTAAAGTTGGACTATTACTTGGGAATGTACATAATTTTTCCAATGATAACCCTTTTGCAAATCCCAATTTCTACAACCCGGATGACTTATGCAAATTGCACAAACCAATAGCAATCTAAATTTATGCACTAAGTTTGCTTTATAATCTGAAATTCTGGATGCATTTATTTTATCATATCTTTAATTTTGTTTCCTGTTTGGATGTCTTCATATTCTCAACTCCGCGTTATTGAAGCTGTCTGTACTCATGGTACATGTTGTATAATAGATCATTTTAAAGTCCAATTTCCATGTGAGGTGAAACATGTGGCATGCAATTAATAGGGACCTTATATAAAGACAAATGAAAGAGTTATTTTAGTCTCATAAATCATCTCAAATTTAAAGGATTTGCTGATTTTACTTAAATCAATTCAAACATTCTACATGGAAATTTGGTTTTGCTGAAGAATAGCTTAATTTTGAAGTTTTACGAATACCTGAACACACTTCCAAAATAACCAATTTATATAAAACGTTATGTAGATATAAAAAGATACCAGAATTAAATTGATGTACATGAGATGTGAGTTAAGTCTACAAAAAAGCATCAGTGACACTTGAATGAAAAAATTTATAAGGCAAAATAAATTCTAAAGTTAATGTATCTATTCCTTGGGTAGACAATCCTTAGCTTTTCGAAAAGGAGGTCAAAGTTTATAATAGGAAAGGGACTCAAAAAAGAAACAAAAGAGAAACATCTAGAGGTCAGAATACCATTAGTAATGATGACCGTGCTTGAATTAGTCACATGTCAAGCTCTTTCTGCCGTATACTGAATTTAGATAAGAAAAACAAAAATGTGCTTTCACAAGTGAAATTAATATTATTGCATGCATGTGGTATATTAGCGCATGAAATAGTAAATAGAAAGTATACGCACTAATACTCAGGAAAATAATACACAGTTTGAGTCATCACATTTGTTAATCTAATAGTTGAATTAGAATGTCAAACTCCCTACATCAAATGTTTTGACTCCAGATTCATCGAGATTTCATCTGGAATTTTTGAGAATGCAAACTGATAACTGTGCGTTTGAAGTTTGAAATGTCATCTATAATGTGATTGAATCAAGACGTGTAGGATAGTTGGTCAACATAGTGAATACAATTTTCAAAACCATACCATAGAAGCTATAAGGTTAAACCATTAAAACAAACAAAAATAGAATTGAATTTTTATAATAAACATATGTTCCTGTTAGTAATTTTTTTCTTCAAAATTTTATATAATATCAACATGATCAATGAACACAAACGTCATGTATTTATGGATGGACATTTTTTTTTATTGAATGAATCGATCATAAATTCTAACATTTCACTATGTGAATATTATTACTATATAAAATATAAGCAAAGACTTATAAATCCATACTTAAACAGTATAAGATAAGATAATTAACATTATGCTAGTAATTAAATTTTGTTATGATGATATTGTAAATTGGGATTACGTTTTTTTTGTGAACTGTAAGGATTTAAAAAAAAAAAGCATGCTTTATTCTCAATTTTATTTGTGAATTGAAAGTTCACGACCGTTTAAAATTAAATATTCAATTTATTTATCCTACTTTCCGTTTAATGAATATATTATAATACAAAAAAATAGATTACAATTACTTATAACTACATTAGATGTATGTTTCATTATAAAACGTTATTCTGATTGGCTAATTACACATCATGTGTTATTCCTTAGCAATTGCATTACACAATAAAACTTATCATTCATGATAACACGAGGTCTGACAATAAAGTGCAAAGGTGAATTAAATAAAAAATTGATAAAAAGTTCGTGTTTTCATGATCCTAGCTAAAAAAATGTAGTTGTAAGTTTTGAATGCTTCTTTTTGTAACTTCAAAGGGTTGTAAAAGCGTTGACTGCGCTTCAAACAAAATGTAATTCGGTCAACACTTTTACACCCAAATGAATTTACAAAAAGAAGCATTCAATTCTTAAATAAAACCTTAGTTAAAGTCATAAGAAATGAGTGACCAGTGAAAAATAATGTTTATCCAATTCTTGAACCAATGCATGAATATATCATAAACTTAGTCTTCTGTGCACGATTTTATCATTTTTTACGCAACCAGATCGTATAATCGTCAATTTTTTTCTCTCTCTGTCTGTTATGAAGTGAAAATATGGCAGCTACTTAAATGTTGTGTTTAAAAGCCAAAGTTTACCAATTGACACCTTATGGTAAACAATCAACAACTAAACATGGATATTTAGCACGTGTTAACCATGTACAATCAGATAATAGTTTATTTTAAGGACGATCCATGCGTATTGCGATCACCAGATTTTTACGAGAGGGTCACGCTGAGTCACTTTGCATACGGAAAAGATATCGGCTAATTGCTTCCTGGAAGCAAGCAATTCAAATAAAGTAAACTTCTTCTAAATATGAACAAATTAAAAAAATTTCTTCGGAAAAAAGTACAAATGTATATGTACATAAAGTTTTATAATGAAAACTATCCATTTAGTTATAAAAAACATATGCATTATTTTTTTTTAATTTGAGGTTTCATATGACTTTAAACCTGGGACTATTATGCTAACGGCATAATATAATAATCCCAGCTTCAAAGGTATGAAATAATTAACATAGTTATATAAACATTTTTTAGCTCACCTTGCCCACAGGGCCAAGTGAGCTTTTCTCATCACTTTGCATCTGTCGTCGTCCGTTGTCCGTAAACTTTTACAAAAATCTTCTCCTCTGAAACTACTGGGCCAAATTTAACCAAACTTGGCCACAATCATCATTGGGGTATCTAGTTTAAAAATTGTGTCCGGTGACGTTGGGTTGCTGCCCCTGAATTGTTAATTAAAAGGAAATTTTGTCGGTTTTCTGTTATTATTTAAAAAATTATTATAGATAGAGATAAACTGTAAGCAGCAATTATGTAAAATCTACAAATAAGTCAACATGATCAAAATAGTCAGTTGACCCCTTAAGGAGTTATTGCCCTTAACGGTCATTTTTCACCAATTTTTATACGACCGCAAAAATTTTAATTTTTCGTCGTATATTGCTATCACGTTGGCGTCATCGTCCTCTTGCGTCGTTGTCGTCGTCCAAATACTTTTTAGTTTTCGCACTCTAACTTTAGTAAAAGTAAATAGAAATCGGTGAAATTTTGACACAAGGTTTATGACCACAAAAGGAAGGTTGGGATTGATTTTGGGATTTTTGGTCCCAACAGTTTAGGAATTAGGGGCCAAAAAGGGCCCAAATAAGCATTTTCTTGGTTTTCGCACTAACTTTAGTTTAAGTGAATAGAAATCTATGAAATTTTGACACAAGGTTTATGACCACAAAAGGAAGGTTGGGATTGATTTTAGGAGTTTTAGTTCCAACAGTTCAGGAATTAGGGGCCAAAAAAGGGCCCAAATAAGCATTATTCTTGGTTTTTGCACAATAACTTTAGTATAAGTAAATAGAAATCAGTGAAATTTAAACACAAGGTTTATGACCACAAAAGGAAGGTTGGGATTGATTTTGGGAGTTGAGGTCCCAACATTTTAGGAATTAGGGGCCAAAAAGGGGCCCAAATAAGCATTATACTTGGTTTTCGCACTATAACTTAAGTATAAGTAAATAGAAATCTATGAAATTTAAACACAAGGTTTATGACCATTAAAGGAAGGTTAGGTTAGATTTTGGGAGTTTTGGTCTCAACAGTTTAGGAATAAGGGGCCCAAACGGTCCAAAATTGAACTTTGTTTGATTTCATCAAAAATTGAATAATTGGGGTTCTTTGATATGCTAAATCTAACTGTGTATGTAGATTCTTAATTTTTGGTCATGTTTTCAAATTGGTCTACATTAAGGTCCAAAGGGTCCAAAATTAAACTTAGTTTGATTTTAACAAAAATTGAATCCTTGGGGTTCTTTAATATGTTGAATCTAAAAATGTACTTAGATTTTTGATTATAGGCCCAGTTTTCAAGTTGGTCCAAATCGGGGTCCAAAATTAAGCTTTGTTTGATTTCATCAAAAATTGAATAATTGGGGTTCTTTATATGCCGATTCTAACTGTGTATGTATATTCTTAATTTTTGGTCTCGTTTTCAAATTGGTCTACATTAAAGTCCAAAGGGTCCAAAATTAAACTAAATTTGATTTTAACAAAAATTGAATTCTTGGGCTTTTTTGATATGCTGAATCTAAACTTGTACTTAGATTTTTGTTTATGGGCCCAGTTTTCAAGTTGGTTCAAATCAGGATCCAAAATTATTATATTAAGTATTGTGCAATAGCAAGAAATTTTCAATTGACAGTATTCAGCAATAGCAAGAAATCTTCAATTGGACAGTATTGTGCAATAGCAAGAATTTTTCAATTGCTCAGTATTGTGCAATAGCAAGAAATCTTCAATTGCACAGTATTGTGCAATAGCAAATATTTTCAATTGCACAGTATTGTGCAATAGCAAATATTTTCAATTGCACAGTATTGTGCAATAGCCAGAAATATCTAATTGCACAATATTGTGCAATAGAAAGAAATTTTCATTTGATTGGAGTTATCTTTCTTTGTCCAGAATAGTAGAAGAGTCAACTTAAATCATTGTTTTATACAATATACAATGTATATTCACTTTTACTACCAACTGATAAATTAAAACAATCTTTACCATTCAGTGATAACAAGCACCTTTTGTTACATTTTAATATTTTAAGATGTATTTAAATGAGTAGTTATTGTTGCAAACTCCATTAGAAATTTGAATTGAGATCAGTTTTGGAAAAAATAAAGGGGGATGTGAAAAAAATGGGGGAGGGGGATTTAAATTTTTCTCATTTCAGATTTCATAAATAAAAAGAAAATTTCTTCAAACATTTTTTTGAGAGGATTGAAAAACAGCATAGTGAATTGCTCAAAGGCAAAAAAACAATTTTAAGTTCATTAGACCACATTCATTCTGTGTCAGAAACTTATGCTGTGTCAACTATTTAATCACAATCCAAATTTAGAGCTGTATCCAGCTTGACTGTTGTGTTCATACTTGCCAACCGTTCAGGGTTCAACCTCTGCGGTCGTATAAAGCTGCGCCCTGTGGAGCATCTGGTTCATAACTTTTTGTTATCTTTTACAAAAATCTTCTCTGAAACTACTGGACCAAATTTAACGAAACTAATAGCCAAAATCATAATTCGGTTTCTAGTTTAAAAATTGTGTGCAGTGACCCAGCCAACCAACCAAGATGGCCACCATGGCTAAAAATAGAACATAGGGGTAAAATGTAGATTTTGGCTTATAACTCTGAAACCAAAGCATTTATAGCAAATCTGTCTGGTCTTAAATTGTTTATTAGGTCAATCTATCTGCCCTGAAATTTTCAGATGAATCAGACAATGGGTTGTTTGGTTGCTGCCCCTTAATTGGTAATTTTAAGGAAATTTTGTCTGTTTTCTGTTGTTATCTAAAAAAAATTATAGATAGAGATAAACTGTAAGCAGCAATTATGTTCAGCAAAGTAAGATCTACAAATAAGTCAACATGATCAAAATGGTCAGTTGACCCCTTAAGGAGTTATTGCCCATAACAGTCATTTTTTACCAATTTTTCATAAATTTTTGTTTATCTTTTACAAAAATCTTCCCTTCTGAAACTACTGGACCAAATTTAACGAAACTTAGCCAAAATCATAATTAGAGTATCTAGTTTAAAAATTGTGTATGGTGACCCAGCCAACCAACTAAGACGGCCGCCATGGCTAAAAATAGAACATAGGGGTAAAATGTAAATTTTGGCTTATAACTCTGAAACCATAGAATTTAAAGCAAATCTTACAAGGGGTTAACTTGTTTATCTAGTAAATATCTATCTGCCCTGAAATTTTCAGATGAATTGACCCCTTAAGGAGTTATTGCCCTTTATAGTCATTTTTTAACATTTTTCATTAATTTGGTAAATTTTGGCAAGTTTTTACAAAGTTTTTTCCTCTGTAACTAAAGAGCCAAGTTCATTACAGATAGAGAAAATTGTAAGTAACAAAAATTATCAGTAAAGTATAATCTACAAACATATCACCATCACCAAAACACAATTTTGTGATGAATCCATCTGTTTCCTTTGTTTAATATGCACATTAACCAAGGTGAGCGACACAGGCTCTTTAGAGCCTCTAGTTCTGTTTTCCTATCTAATATAAATATTAAAACCAGAATGTCGGTTTAACAATACACAATATCACCTGGTTAAATCTTTAAACATATTTAGTTTACATGTTATGGAGATAATGCATAATACCTGGTTATAATTGACCTAGATACACACAGTATTGTTTTTACTTTCCAATTTACTTTGATTGTTACAATGTGCTGAATGTGGTAGCCTAGCCATAGTTCCCCTGGGACCGTATTAAAGACGAAGATAACTTCTTGTATAAATGATTGACAAAATTTCGAGATGTTCCGAGAATTTTATTCTGACTTCTAGCCAAGAGATATCGAGTGGCTCATAGACACATCAAAAACTCGCCAATATATAAGCATGAACCGCTCAGGGAGTTCATGAAAAAAAAAATAACAAATTAAGAAATAGCGTCACTATAAGCTGTTTTGCTTTATATTGACTGGTGTGGGAAATATGTGAGGTTGCCCACACACATGACAAAAGGTTCTTTAATAAATCTTGATATTGTGACTAATCTTCTCTGTATCAATAATGATAAGTCAAAATTTTGCAGGAACTAGAGTTATTGCCTGTTAAAGAGTTGCAGAACAATATTTATATAAAGCATCCTGTTTCAATGGAGCAGTATTTAATGGAAGGCAGTTACAACAAGGTGAGGTCTATGTGGACATGGTTCATCATAATCTCTTTATCAAGTTTTTTTTTTATCAAAGGGAAGGCTTTGGACCAATTTGGGGTTTATATCCCTGAATATTAATAAATAAGGGACAAAGAATGGCCAAAAAGAAACATTTTTCTAGTTAACAGACAATAACTTGTGTTTAAGTGTATGGATCTCTCAAATTATGCTACAAGGTTTCTTACTAGAAAGGAATTGAGTTTTGGGTTCTTGGTCCAAGGGAGGGGGGGGCCAATAAGTGAGGGGCCAAAAAAGGGGCACAAATAAGAATTTTTGTAGTTTTCAGTCAATAGCTTGTGTTTAAGTGTATAAATCTCTCTGAAATTTTACCACAAGTTTCCATACTATAAAGGGATGATTTCGGGGGTTATGGCTCAAATCATTAAGCAATTAGGGGCAAAAAAGGGGGGAAAACAAGGGTCTTTCTGGTTAAAGGACTATTTAGACAATTTAAAAGCAGTGAAGGGGAGGTTATCCAATTAAAATTTAAAGAACACTGTTATATATATAGAATATAAAGTACTAAATGGTGGCCCCATTGCCGGCAATTCTATTTTTAGCAATTATCTCCTTTAAAGGCGTTTTTAATAAACTAATTATGGAAAACTGCTGTTGTCTAAATTGAAGCTCAATCTCTATTTGTGATTTTACCGCACTCAAATATATATGGTCCCATGGCTTTTCTTGGTGAATTTTTGGGGTTTTCACAATACATTACGATTTCGCAGAAAATTTTCCCTTAAATTTTGATCAACATAAAAAAAATATTTCCGGCCCTTCATCATATACATTTAAGGACAAATTTGTGCTTGCATGAAACTTCATTCATAATGCTTTCCAGAATAAAAATATATAAATGATATAACAACCAATCACAGAGAGCCATCTATTTTTATCTCTATGCCATGTTCCCTTCATAAAATGGCTGCGCCCATGTAATTTCATTTGGTACATTGTAACCTATATGTTTGATTACTTTATTACCTCCTTTACACTGCTTAAAAATTATGTACATGTATTAAGAAATGATGATTATCTTGAGATTTGTAGCTGTAAATTTATTTTTAGAAGTTACTGTTAATTGATATTAATTTTAACATAATGACTGTATGTCATTTTATATTTTAATATTTTATGATGTATTTAAATGAGTAGTTATTGTTTAGAAATTTGGATTGAGGTTATTTTTGGAATAAGGAAACGTGGGATATTAAAAAAAAAAAAAATTTTTTTTGGGGGGGATTAATATTCAACAGCATAAGTGTTATGCTCAAAAGCAGAATTTTTTTTTTAATTTCATTAGACCACATTCATTCTGTGTCAGAAACCTTTGCTGTGGCAACTATTTAATCACAATCCAAATTCAGAGCTGTATCAAGCTTGAATGTTGTGTCCATACATTACTTGCCCCAACTGTTCAGGGTACGACCTCTGTGGTCGTATATAGCTGCACCCTGCAAAGCATCTGGTTAGGGTATGAAATGTCAACACTTTGTACAATTTAGCTTTGCTTAAAAAATTTACATATAAATTGAACACAATATTTAACATGTGTTTTTAGTCCCCTACAGAAGAAGGGGACTTAAGGTCTGTCTGTCTGTCCATCAGTCAGTCGGGCAAATCAGTTTTCCAGAATTTTTTTTCTTCATGCTTGAAGATATTGAATTGGTATTTTGTGTATTGTTTTATCATGACAGTTTACAGGTTAAGTTTAATTTGCATGATTTAAGCTATTCTCCTTTTTCAGATTAAGCCATTTTTCTAGAATTAAATTTTTGACGAATACTTATAAATTGCTAGATAACTGTTCAAAGGGAAATAACTCATTTTTTAGAAGACCTTGTATTTGATAAATGACAATTTTTAATTTGTTCCTTTTCTTTAGTAAATTGTTTGAAGAATTTAGTATAAGGTTTGTTATTTTATGTAGTATACACCATGACAAGTTAAAGATCAGGTATGAATTTCATTCCATTACAAAGAATTATTAACCAGTAATTGACTATGATTTGCCATTCAATACTCACAGAATTCTTGTTATTTAAAAAAAAAACCAAAACATTGTTCTTGTTTAGAGTTTCAGGGATCCAACTGTAAGAATTAAGTCAATTTTCCATAAATCGCACAATTACTCCAGTATTCCTGAATTGTTCGTCCAGATTAAAATTTTTGTTGGGATTGATACAAAGAAAGGTACTTGTGGATTTTTATACGACCGCAAAAATTGAAAATTGAAAATTTTTTGGTCGTATATTGGTATCACGTTGGCGTCTGCATCATCATTGTTGTCCAAGGACATTTGGTTTTTGCACTATAATAAAATTGAAAATGGAAATGGGGAATGTGCCAAAGAGACAACAACCTGACCATAGAAAAAAACAACAGCAGAAGGTCACCAACAGGTCTTCAATGTAGCGAGAAATTCCCGCACCTGGGGGCGTCCTTCAACTGGCCCCTAAACAAATATATACTAGTTTAGTGATAATGAACGCCATACTAATTTCCAAATTGTACACAAAAAACTAAAATTAAAATAATACAAGACTAACAAAGGCCAGAGGCTCCTGACTTGGGACAGGCTACTTTAGTTTAAGTAAATAGAAATCTATGAAATTTTGACACAAGGTTTATGACCACATAAGAAAGGTTGGGATTGATTTTGGGAGTTTTTGTTTCAACAGTTTAGGAATTAGGGGCCAAAAAAGGGCCCAAATAAGCATTATTCTTGGTTTTCGCAAATAACTTTAGTATAAGTAAATAGAAATCAATGAAATTTAAACACAAGGTTTATGACCACAAAAAGAAGGTTGGGATTGATTTTGGGAGTTGATAAAAGATAAAGATATTTTATTTCCTAATCATAGGGCTCATAACAACCATGTAATCACATAAAGTAAAAATAAAAAGCCTTTCTCTCCCACTCGCATACACTCACACATACAACTATCGTTCTGATTAAGGATGATTGATTTAACAGTACAACATGTAAATGAAAAATAAAATACAGATAAAAATACAGACACAAATTTTTTTATGAGGAGAGTCAATTGCCTACATTGTATATGTGGAAAGAAGGATAACTCTTACTGCCCAGAAAAGAAAAAGAAAAAACAATTCAAGTATTATGTGACAATGAACTGGTGAAGACTATAAATAAGTTTTATAAGTTTCAGTTAAGCAAATATTTAGTTTCTCAATGTGTAAAATGAGGATAGCAATTCACATAATTTAGATTTAAAATGAAGGCTATCGTTTGACATGAACCAAATAAGCAGATTACTATCGGATATTTGGGATAGATATGGGTATTTTGTAAAGAGTTCATCCAGAAAGGTTTTTCTTTACTTATTATAAAGGGTACATTTAAATATAAAATGTTCTTCATCTTCAACCGAGTTCATTGAACAAAACTGGCATGTTCTTTCTGATCTTGGCAGTGTAATATTTTTTCATGTTCATCAATTTTTCGTTCGTAACGGCCTCTCTCTATGAGGAGACAATGATTGCTTATTCTAAATCTAGTTAGTATAACTCTCTTATCTCTGTTCTTAATATTGAAGTAATCTTCAAAAGTGAAATTATGTTTAAATTTTAAAGTAGTTGCTCAATTTACTGTGATCATCTTTTTTTATTAAGTCTTTTTGATTGCTCCAATATGTTAGAAAATCAGTTTTGATACATTTTCTAAGTGAAATTTTTAATTTATTTTTTCCGAGTTTTTTACAAAGTACTAAATTTAAACCAAGTTTTTCACTAAAAAACTTTATGTTTGCATACCATGATTGATTAGCCACAGCTTTATCAGACGAGCTTTCAATATAAGCATCACTTAAGAGATCAGTGGGCGAGTATTCAAGGCGGTGGCAATACATAAACATTTGAATTACTATGTTAATATATAAAGGAAATCTACCTTTGTTGAGGTCCCATCAGTTTAGGAATTAGGGGCCAAAAAGGGGCCCATATAAGCATTTTTCTTGGTTTTCGCACCATAACTTTAGAATAAGTAAATAGAAATCTATGAAATTTAAAAACAAGGTTTATGACCATAAAAGGAAGGTTGGGATTGATTTTGGGAGTTTTGGTCCCAACAGTTTAGGAATGGTCCAAAATTAAACTTTGTTTGATTTCATCAAAAATTGAATAATTGGGGTTCTTTGATATGCTGAATCTAACTGTGTATGTAGATTCTTAATTTTTGGTCCTGTTTTCAAATTGGACTAGATCTACATTAAGGTCCAAAGGGTCCGAAATTAAACTTAGTTTGATTTTAAAGGGGCACTAGCTACGAGATATATAAAAAATCTAAAGTAAGATTTTTTTTGTTCAATCAATAATGAAAGTGAAATAGTGAAATAATAATTCGCTTTTAGTGGCCAAAATGGTTCAATTTTGTCAAATTAAGCGAAGAAACATTGATAATTACTCATTCACTTGCAAGTGAATTAGTCGACCTCATTAAATCCGTATTCATGTGAACTTCAATTTAACCCCTAGCTAGAGATTGACAACGCATGCATTATACGTGAACAGGTTATTTATAAAAGTAAAAAAATGTCAACAATCAAAGTGAAACTATGGTTAATCATTTGATTACTGATTCGATCTATATAAAATCATTCTTATACCGTTAAAACAATGATAAACATAAATTTTTAATCTATAAGATAAAATCAAACAGACCTATAAAAATCCAATTGCACGTGTTGGTTAAATCTATTCATATCGTTATTTATGTTTACATCGCTTATATGGTCATCTGAGGTCAAATCAATAGTTAATTAGATGGCGTCTGGGCTAACATTCTCATGAAACGAACCTATATATTATCTACACCATGCTCTGTATACTGTTTATTTTAGACTTTTGATAGTTTGGATGAATGTTTTACATTGTTATAAATCAAATATGAGAATTTGAGTCAAATCGGTGACCATGAATTCGACAGCTAGTGCCCCTTTAACAAAAATTGAATCCTTGTGGTTCTTTGATATGCTGAATCTTAAAATGTACTTAGATTTTTGATTATTGGCCCAGTTTTCAAATTGGTCCAAATCGGGGTCCAAAATTAAACTTTGTTTGATTTCATCAGAATTGAATAATTGGGGTTCTTTGATATGCCAAATCTAAAAAGGTACTTAGATTTTTGATTATGGGCCTAGTTTTCAAGTTGGTCCAAATCAGGATCCAAAATTGTTATATTAAGTATTGTGCAATAGCAAGAAATTTTCAATTGCACAGTATTCAGCAATAGCAAGAAATCTTCACTTGCACAGTATTGTGCAATAGCAAGAAATTTTCAATTGCACAGTATTGCGCAATAGCAAGAAATCTTCAATTGCACAGTATTGTGCAATAGCAAATATTTTCAATTGCGCAATAGCAAGAAATATCTAGCAAGAAATTTTCAATTGGAGTTATATTTCTTTTTCCAGAATAGTAGTCATTGTTTTAAACAATATACAATGTATATTCACTTTTACTACCAACTGATAAATTAAAACAATCTTTACCATTCAGTGATAACAAGCACTTTTTTTACATTTTAATATGTATTTAAATGAGTAGTTATTGTTGCAAACTCCATTAGAAATTTGAATTGAGATCAGTTTTGGAAAAAGGGAAAGGGGGATGTGAAAAAAAAAATTTTGGGAGGGGGGGGGGTCAATTGTTTTCATTTCAGATTTCATAAATAAAAAGAAAATTTCTTCAAACATTTTTTTGAGAGGATAAATATTCAACAGCATAGTGAATTGCTCAAAGGCAAAAAAAAAAAATTTAAGTTCATTTGACCACATTCATTCTGTGTCAACTATTTAATCACAATCCAAATTTAGAGCTGAATCCAGCTTGAATGTTGTGTCCATACTTGCCCCAACCGTTCAGGGTTCAACCTCTGCGGTGGTATACAGCTGCGCCCTGCGGAGCATCTGGTAATATTTGATGATGTATTTAAATGAGTAGGTATTGTTACAAAAACTCCATTAGAAATTTGAATTGAGATCAGTTTTAGAATAAGGGAAGTTGGATGTGAAAAAAAAATTTGGGGGGGGGGGGGGGGGGGGGGTGTCAATTTTTCCTGTTCCAGATTTCATAAATAAAAAGAACATTTCTTCAAACATTTTTTTGAGAGGATTAATATTCAACAGCATAGTGAATTGCTCAAAGGCAAAAAAAATTTTTAAGTTCATTAGACCACATTCATTCTGTGTGAGAAACCTATGCTGTGTCAACGATTTAATCACAATCCAAATTTAGAGCTGAATCCAGCTTGAATGTTGTGTCCATACTTGCCCCAACCGTTCAGGGTTCAAGCTCTGCGGTTGTATAAAGCTGCGCCCTGCAGAGCATCTGGTTATGATCCTGCCCTGGTGGAGGGGGCATTAGTTTCACCCCTGTGTGTCTTTTATTGTTATGATTTGTGAGTTTCATACCTTGTATGCCAATACCTTATGTTATAAAGTTTCTGCTATGTTTCATCAGACATTCATACAACATTGTTTAAGTCTAACATGATGTGGATATAAGTAGGGCATCATAGTCTGGTTCAAAAAATGTTATGCCCCTTTGTACCTTTTTTTACATTCCATATTCACAATGTTGATGCAACTTTCCTACAAGCTCATCAGATGTTCATGACAACATTATAGGTTGCATTTCTGTAAATATTGACAATGCAATTTCCCATAGGAACTCCTTTTACGGCTAAAACTGTACCACTTTTACTATGAAGTTTTGAAAAAAATCTTATCCTAGAATTGAAAGTTCATATGCACTACAATTTTTTGCAAAGGTCAAAATATAAGGCTGTGCGGCATATTTTCAACGTTTATATGCCCTGAACTTTTCAGAGTTTAAACTAATACTAATATTCCTAACTACCCCTACCTCAAGTGAAGGGTTACCACAGATTTCAATGTAAACAATATGCACGTGTATATGTACTGGTAAAATTCACAAGTTATGTCTCTATGAGATGGAACACAGAGAGCATAACTGGGAACCAGTATGTAAACAAAATTAATTTTCTATGAATATTCTAAAAGAGGTGTGGTTTGAAAAACAGCTGTATTACAAAGTGCAACCTATAGTGAGGTATTGCCATTTAATTTGTCAACTTTAAATGCATGCTTCTTGCCTGGATCAATGCACATTTTCAACAAAGACCAATCTCCAACTGTAAAACTAGAATATAACTCTTAAATAAAAAACAAAATATTTTCACTGAATTACTGGTTTCTATTAGAATTGTAGATTTTTTTTAAGACTAATCCTCCTCTCTAACAGTAGCGGATTTCAGTCTCAGATTACTACCATTTTCTTTTCTTTTTAATTCAGGTTTTCTTAGCAAAGGGCAATGTACCTGCTGAAAATTACACATTTTTCATTAATATATTATTGAACACCATCAGGTAAGCAAATTAAGATTATAATTTTGATGTAAATTTTTCAATATTTTAGTCAATTTGATCCCATTCAGGATTAGGTCTATTTCCTTGTTCACTGTGTATGAGGGTGACTTTCAACTGGAAGATCTTAATGAATACAAACAGCAACACAGTCATAACCATGATATTCAACCATTCTTTTATATTTGTTTTTTTGCTGAAAGAGACAATTGACCTTTTTCATCACTTTGTGTCTGTCTTCCCTCCTTGTTGTTTTTCATTGACTTACCCAATAAATCAAAATCTTCTACTTTGAAACTCCACAATTGATCATCACAACCCTCATTGGGGTATCTAGTTTACAAAGTGTGTCCAATCAGGCATGTAGCTGTTTTTATGCTAAAAATTATTTGCTTGCACATTTTTTCACAAAAAAAAAACCGAAAAGCTTTTGAAATTGAATTAAGATTTAGTTAACCTGCTGCAATTGTTTGCGCCTGTCCTTAGTCGCTCAGGAATCTGATGTTCAGTAGTTGTAATTTGTTGATGTGGTTCATAAGTGTTTCTCGTTTCTTATTTTTATATAGATTAGGCCATTGGTTTCCCAGTTTGAATGGTTTTACACTTCTTTTAATTTTTTGGGCCCTTTATATATGTTGCTGTTTGGTGTAAGACAAGGCTCCATATTGAAGACTATAATAGTTTACTTTTATAAATTGTGACTTGGATGGAGAGTTGTCTCATTGGCACTCATACCACATCTTCTTATATCATATTCTACATTCTGTGGTGCCATATGCATGTACATTAATTTCTGAGAAGAGGAATTACACACTATTTTTAAAAGCTCATTACCTACTAGTATTGATTTATTAAAAAAAATTTAATCAATACAACTTAATGAGCACCTATTAAAATTATAACAAGGAAAAAACATGTCAGGCAAAAGGATTTGGTATTCATTCAGAAAACACATTTAATGTTTACAAAGGTGTAAGGATCTGAGGGTCACTAGAGGATACAACAAATCTATTTCATTTGGAAACATTTTCTTGTCAACTATTGAAACTTTGTGAATTGCAGACAAAAAATATTTGCTCTATCGGTACCGATGTGACAGAATAGCTAAGACATGCTTAGTTCAAAGTGTTAGCCATGGTATAGACATATTTTTGGAGCATTTTAATTGACATTTAGCACAAGCATTCAAAACAAAATGTTTTCATACGACCGCTAGAAATTTTGCAGTTGTATATTGGTATCATGTTGTTTCTGCGTGGTCCTAAGACATTTGGTTGCCAGACAATAACTTTAGTATAGGTAAATAGGAATCTTTGAAATTTAAACACAAGGTTTATGACATCAAAAGGAAGGTTGGGATTGATTTGAGGGGTTATGGTCCCAACAGTTTAGGAATATGGGGCCAAAAAGAGGCCCAAATAAAAGACTTGAGCTGCAAGTGACTATTATCTGAATTGATGATGAATTGTAGTTATTTTATAAAACCAAATTTCGATACTACAATAATAAGTATTTGAAGTGAACAATTTAAAAAAATAGTTAATCTGAATGCTTTTATGAAATCATAAATAAAAATTCTACAGAAACACAATTAAAATTTCATCATCACCAACAAGGCGATACAATGGTGGGATTTTGAATGCATCATATGATGGAGGATAAAGATAGTTCAGATAAAGTCGTGAAACAGTGTTGTATTTTACTGCATGTTACTATTAATTTATACTTGCAGAAATGAAATTGCAAGTTGTATAGAAAAGGCATATGAGAAATTGGCCTTACAGGAGGCAGCCAGAATGTTGTTTTTTGAATCCGTTAAACCCATGAAAGAATATGCTGTACAGGTAAATTTAACTGAATGATTTCAATATGCATTAGCATTTGTGTTTATTGCAATATCTAGTACCTACCTGTAATGGTATCTAAATAAAGTTTGAAGGAGAAAAACTATTATGAATTTAAGTGAGTAAAATTTGGGGCTAAACAAACTTGGTGTGCAGTAGTATTATGGGCTGAATTATACCAAAGTCAGGTCACTCGGACCTTGACTGACCTCTTTAATGTAGACACTATTATAGTTAAACCTTATTTGAATTGTTGCCTGTGTATAACTTTAGAACTATGGTTGACCAAAATTGGTATGCTGATGCATCATTGGATAAAGGTTTGTCATGTATCAAAAGTCAGGTCATTCTGACTTTGACTTTCACCTTTTTAGCTCACCTGGCCCGAAGGGCCAAGTGAGCTTTTCTCACCACTTGGCATCCGTCGGCTGTCGTCTTCGTCGTCCGTCGTCGTCGTCGTTAACAATTTACATTTTGAACTTCTTCTAGAGAACCACTGAATGGAATGGAACCAAACATGGCATGAATGTTCCTTATGAGGTGCTGACCAAGTGTTGTTACTTTGTAGCCGATCCATCATCCAAGATGGCCGCCAGCGGGGGACTTAGTTTAACATAGGACGCTATGGGAAATGCATACAAATGACTTCTTTTAGAGAACCATTGAATAGAATGAAACCAAACATGGCATGAATGTTCCTTATGAGGTGCTGACCAAGTGTTGTTACTTTGTTGCCGATCCATCATCCAAGATGGCCGCCAGCCGGGGACTTAGTTTAACATAGGACCCTATGGGAAATGCATACAAATGACTTCTTTTAGAGAACCACGGAATGGAATAAAACCAAACATAGCATGAATTATCCTTATGGGGTGCTGACCAAGTGTTGTTACTTTGTAGCCGATCAATCATCCAAGATGGCCGCCAGCGGGGGACTTAGTTTAACATAGGACCCTATGGGAAATGCATACAAATGACTTCTTCTAGAGAACCACTAAATGGAATGAAACCAAACATAGCATGAATGTTCCTTATGGAGTGCTGACCAAGTGTTGTTACTTTGTAGCCGATCCATTATCCAAGATGGCCACCAGCGGGGACTTAGTTTAACATAGGACCCTATTGGAAATGCATACAAATGACTTCTTCTAGTGAACCACTGAATGGAATGAAACCAAACATGGCATGAATGTTCCTTATGTGGTGCTGACCAAGTGTTGTTACTTTGTAGCCGATCCATCATCAAAGATGGCCGCCAGCAGGGGACTTAGTTTAACATAGGACCCTATGGGAAATGCATACAAATGACTTCTTTTAAAGAACCACTGAATGGAATAAAACCAAACATAGCATGAATGTTCCTTATGGGGTGCTGACCAAGTGTTGTTACTTTGTAGCCGATCCATCATCCAAGATGGCCGCCAGCAGGGGACTTAGTTAAACATAGGACCCTATGGGAAATGCATACAAATGACTTCTTTTAGAGAACCACTGAATGGAATGAAACCAAACATGGCATGAATGTTCCTTATGAGGTGCTGACCAAGTGTTGTTACTTTGTTGCTGATCCATTATCCAAGATGTCCGCCAGCCGGGGACTTAGTTTAACATAGGACCCTATGGGAAATGCATACAAATGACTTCTTTTAGAGAACCACTGAATGGAATAAAACCAAACATAGCATGAATGTTCCTTATGGGATGCTGACCAAGTGTTGTTACTTTGTAGCCGATCCATCATCCAAGATGGCCGCCAGCGGGGGACTTAGTTTAACATAGGACCCTATGGGAAATGCATACAAATGACTTCTTCTAGAGAACCACTAAATGGAATGAAACCAAACATAGCATGAATGTTCCTTATGGAGTGCTGACCAAGTGTTGTTACTTTGTAGCTGATCCATTATCCAAGAAGGCCGCCAGCGGGGTACTTAGTTTAACATAGGACCCTATTGGAAATGCATACAAATTACTTCTTCTAGTGAACCACTGAATGGAATGAAACCAAACATGGCATGAATGTTCCTTATGTGGTGCTGACCAAGTGTTGTTACATGTACTTTGTAGCTGATCCATCATCCAAGATGGCCGCCAGCGTGGGACTTAGTTTAACATAGGACCCTATGGGAAATGCATACAAATGACTTCTTTTAGAGAACCACTGAATGGAATGAAATCAAACATGGCATGAATGTTCCTAATGTGGTGCTGACCAAGTGTTGTTACTGTGTAGCCGATCCATTATCCAAGATTGCCGCCAGCGGGGGACTTAGTTTAACATAGGACCCTATGGGAAATGCATACAAATGACTTCTTTTAGAGAACCACTGAATGGAATAAAACCAAACATTGCATGAATGTTTCTTATGAGGTGCTGACCAAGTGTTGTTACTTTGTAGCAGATCCATCATCCAAGATGGCCGCCAGCAGGGGACTTAGTTTAACATAGGACCCTATGGGAAATGCATACAAATGACTTCTTTTAGAGAACCACTGAATGGAATAAAACCAAACATGGCATGAATGTTCCTAATGAGGTGCTGACCAAGTGTTGTTACTTTGTAGCCGATCTGTCATCCAAGATGGCCGCCAGTGGGGGACTTTTGAATGAAATTAAACATGTTCCTTTCCTTATAAATGAGGTTGTGTTGTCACTTTTAGCCAAATTTTATATTTTTTTATATGATTTCAAAAACCCAAGTAGAATCAGGTGAGCGATACCGGCTCTTGAGAGCCTCTAGTTATATTTTATATTTACGCATTGTCCAATTTGTGTTTTTGTATGCCATTTGAGATTTCCATCCCGTAGCACCCATCTTAAGTGTTACTTTTCAGTTGATTGATCCTTAGGGTATGTAGTATAATGTTTGTGTTTATATCCCATCTATGATAGTATAGGGGCATTATGTTTTCTGGTCTCTGTGTCCGTTCCTCCATCCAGCTGTCCCGCTTCAGGTTCAAGTTTTTGGTCAAGGTAGTTTTTTATGAAATTAAAGTTCAATCATCCTGAAACTTAGTACACATATTCCCTATGATATGATCTTTCTATTAATTCAAATGCAAAATTAGATTTTTGACCGCAATTTCACTGTCCACTGAACATAAAAAATGATAGTGCAAGTTTCAGAAAGTTTTTGGTCAAGGTAGTTTTTGATGAAGTTGAAGTCCAATCAACTTTAAACTTAGTATACATGTTCCCTATGATATGATCTTTCTAATTTTAATGCCAAACTGGATTTTTTATCCCAATTCCACAGTCCATTGAACACAGAAAATGAAAGTGCAAGTTTCAGGTTAAAGCTTTTGGTCAAAGTAGTTTTTGATGAAGTTGAAGTCCAATCAACTTGAAACTTAGAATACATGTTCCCTACGATATGATCTTTCTAATTTTACTGTCAAATGAGAGTTTTTGCCCCAATTTCATAGTCCATTGCACACAGAAAATAATAGTGCAAGTTTCAGGTTAAAGTTTTTGGTCAAGGTAGTTTTTGATGAAGTTGAAGTCCAATCAACTTGAAACTTAGTATACATATTCCCTATGATATGATCTTTCTAATAGAGTTTTTACTCTGATCAATTTCACGGTCCACTAAACATAGAAAATGATGGTGCGAGTGGGGCATCTATGTACTATGGACCCATTCTTGTTCCTCAAGATTTAAGAAATTGTCAATTTTCCAAATAAAATAGGGTCACAATTGTTTTGGCCAATTCTTTATATATATAGTCTGAAAACAGATTTACTAAGTATTGCACAACAGCATTCACGTGTATTCCACAAAAGCTAGAATTCTTCAATTGAATATAAGTTCAAATCATATTTTCAAGTTCTTTGACTACATTTTTTTCTGTATCACAAATATATAATGTGTCAAATATTTAATTACAATCCAAATTCAGACCTGTATCAAGCTTGAATATTGTGTCCATTTTTGACCCAACTGTTCATGGTTGGACCTCTGCGGTTGTATCCAGCTGCGCTCAGCGTAGCAGTTTATTGATGAATACTTTACAATAACTAGTTGCATATAACATGTTTACCTAACATTCTAAAATTTGCATTTCAGCGTGGTTGGACTTTAGCAGCAGATTCCTTTTTTCATTTTCAACAAGAGAAGAAGGTAACAGATGAAAGTATCCCAGCTATGCAGTTAGCAGAACAGACAATTGAGTATGCTAGGGAATTGGAAATGATTGTATAACAAACTTTAAGCCCTAGCTAATGTAATGATTAAGCTGCAGATTGTTGCAGTTTATAAAGATGTATTGTTAAACAACTTTTTTGTTCAGTGGAGGAGAGTTATTCTTCCTGTTGTCATAATAAAAATGAAGGAACATTTTTGTAGTTTTCAGTCAATAACTTGTGTTTAAGCGTATAAATATCTCTTAAATTATACCACAAGTTTCCATACTACAAAGGAATGGTTATGAGGGTTATGGCTCAAATCATTTAGCAAAAAGGGGAAAAACAAGGGTTTTTCTGGTTAAAGACAATTTAGACAATTGAAAAGCAGTGTAAGGGAGGTACAATTTTCTTCATTTCAGAAATGAAAAAGAAAATTTCTTAAAATATTTTTTTTGAGGCTCATGGGATTAATATTCAACAGCATAGTGAATTAATTTGAAGTTTATAGACCACATTCATTCTGTGTCAGAAACCTATGCTGTGTCAACTATTTATTCACAATCCAAATTCAGCGCTGTATCCAGCTTGAATTTTGTGTACATACTTGCCCCAACTGTTCAGTGTTCAACCTCTGTGGTTGTATAAAGCTGCACCCTGTGGAGCATCTGGTTTCTCATCACTTGGCGTCCATCAACCATTTACTTTTACAAATATCTTCTCCTCTGAAACTACTAGTACAAATATAAGCATCATTGGGTATCTAATTATAGAAATGTGTCTTACGACCCCACTTGCCAACCAACAAGGCCACCATGGCTAAAAGGGAGAATAGGGGGTAAATGCAGTTTTAATACGACCGCAAAATTTTTTGGGGTTGTTTTTTGGTATCACGTCGTCGTCGTCAGCCCTGTCCAAAGACGGATGGTTCCGGATAATAACTTTAGTATAAGTAAATAAAAATCAATAAAATTTTAACACAATGTTTAAAACCACAAAAGGAAGCTTGGGATTGATTTTAGGGGTTAAGGTTTAGGAATAAGGGTATAAGTATTTTAATTGTTCTGAAATTGTACCATAATGTTTAATAACACTAGAACACACCCGTGATATCACGGGTCTGTGACTGAATTCAAGTATATAACTATGCGCAAGCCTTATTTTAGTATTCGTATTGTCATCTGATAAAGTCATGCCAAATATAAGATACACAGTTATTCTCTGCTTTCAAGTCTTTCTGTTTGAACCCGTCGAACTGAAACAATAATATTAATTATTTGGAAAACAAAAGGTCCTGGAATGGAGTATTTTTTAATCAACAGCATTGTCCTAGTATATAAGTTATAAATAAAGTTGAATTCTTTGCTTCGCTGTTTTACGTCATGCCCACTAACAAATTGAAAACTGTACCTATACGCCATATTTTTAGTCCAGATTTTTAGTATTCGTATTGTTATCTTAGAAAGTCTTACTGATTAAAATACTACAATAGGTAACAATTTGACAATTTAGTAGTGTCAATCCTGTGGTTATGACCTGTGTATATAGCATATTAATCCTGAATACTACGTTTGGTGGTGCGCCTTTCAGATGCGGAATGTACAGATAAGGTAATAGGTAACAGGTGAATATACTATTGGTATCGGTAGCGGACTCGACCCGGAACTTCTTAATTATTGGCAATATTAATTACGTGGAAAACAAAAGGGCCTGGAGTGGTGTAATTTTTAATCTACACCTTTGTACTATATTAGTTATATATAAAGTTGAATTCTGTGATTCGTTGTTTTTACGTGATGACGGCTGACAAATTGGACCTCGTAATTTTAGTATTATAGATAAGTAGAAGATTGGGATATATTTTGTGGGTTAAGGGGCAAACAATCTAGGAACAAAGGGTCAAAAAGGGGCCAAAAACAAGCATTTTTATACGACCGCAAATTTTGAAAAAATTTTCGTCGTATATTGCTATCACGTTGGCGTCGGCGTCGTCGTCGTCGGCGTCATCGTCGTCGGCGTCGTCGTCGTCGTCGTCGTCCGAATACTTTTAGTTTTCGCACTCTAACTTTAGTAAAAGTGAATAGAAATCTATGAAATTTTAACACAAGGTTTATGACCATAAAAGGAAGGTTGGTATTGATTTTGGGAGTTTTGGTCCCAACATTTTAGGAATTAGGGGCCAAAAAGGGCCCAAATAAGCATTTTCTTGGTTTTCGCACCATAACTTTAGTTTAAGTTAATAGAAATCTATGAAATTTTGACACAAGGTTTATGACCACAAAAGAAAGATTGGGATTGATTTTGGGAGTTATGGTTTTAATAGTTTAGGAATAAGGGGCCAATAAAGGGCCCAAATAAGCATTTTTCTTGGTTTTTGCACAATAACTTTAGTTTAAGTAAATAGAAATCTATGAAATTTAAACACAATGTTTATGACCACAAAAGGAAGGTTGGTATTAATTTTGGAGTTTAGGACCCAACAGTTTAGGAATTAGGGGCAAAAAAGGGACCCAAATAAGCATTTTTCTTGGTTTTCGCACCATAACGTTAGTATAAGTAAATACAAATCTATGAAATTTAAACACAAGGCTTATGACCATAAAAGGAAGGTTGGTATTGATTTTGGGAGTTTTGGTCCCAACAGTTTAGGAAAAAGGGGCCCAAAGGGTCCAAAATTAAACTTTGTTTGATTTCATCAAAATTGAATAATTGGGGTTCTTTGATATGCCGAATCTAACTGTATATGTAGATTCTCAACTTTTGGTCCCGTTTTCAAATTGGTCTACATTAAGGTCCAAAGGGTCCAAAATTAAACTTAGTTTGATTTTGACAAAAAATGAATCGGTTGGGTTCTTTGATATGTTGAATCTAAAAATGTACTTAGATTCTTGATTATTGAAGTTTTTTGGTCCAGTTTTCAAATTGGTCTACATTAAGGTCCAAAGGGTCCAAAATTAAACTTTGTTTGATTTCATCAAAAATTGAATCCTTGGGGTTCTTTGATATGCCAAATCTAACTGTGTATGTAGATTCTTCATTTTTGGTCCTGTTTTCAAATTTCAAATTCTACATTAAAGTCCAAAGGGTCCAAAATTAAACTAAGTTTGATTTTAACAAAAATTGAATTCTTGGGCCTCTTTGATATGCTGAATCTAAACATGTACTTAGATTTTTGATTATGGGCCCAGTTTTCAAGTTGGTCCAAATCAGGATCTAAAATTATTATATTAAGTATTGTGCAATAGCAAGTCTTTTCAATTGCACAGTATTGTGCAATGGCAAGAAATATCTAATTGCACAATATTGTGAAATAGCAATTTTTTTTTTAATTAGAGTTATCTTTCTTTGTCCAGAATAGTAAGCAAGAAATATCCTATTGCACAATATTGTGCAATAGCAAGAATTTTTTTTAATTGGAGTTATCTTTCTTTGTCCAGAATCAACTTAAATCTTTGTTATATACAATATACAATGTATATACACTTTTTACTACCAACTGATAAATTTAAATAATCTTTACCATTCAGTGATAACAAGCAGTTTTTTTACATCTTAATATTTTATGATGTATTTAAATGAGTAGTTATTGTTGCAAACTCCATTAGAAATTTGAATTGATATCAGTTTTGAAAAAGGGAAACGGGGATGTGAAAAAAAAGGGGGGGGGTTAAATTTTTCTCATTTCAGATTTCATAAATAAAAAGAAAATTTCTTCAAACATTTTTTTGAGAGGATTAATATTCAACAGCATAGTGAATTGCTCAAAGGCAAAAAAAAACCTTTTAAGTTCATTAGACCACATTCATTCTGTGTCAGAAACCTATGCTGTGTCAACTATTTAATTTTAGATTTAAAAAGTTTGAAGAAGAAATCTTTAATTGATTTGTAAAATCTTGGCATTTGTTTTGTGTAAAAAAAACCCATGTAATGTCAAAAATTTGATCACAATCCAAATTCAGAGCTGTATCATGCTTGAATGTTTTGTCCATACTTGCCCCAACTGTTCAGGGTTCGACCTCTGCGGTCGTATAAAGCTGCGCCCTGCGGAGCACCTGGTTGTAGTTTCAAGACAATAAATTAGAGTTATCTTTCTTTGTCCAGAATGGTTGTTGAATCACCTAAAACCAATGCTTTATGAAATCTTCTTTGAAAATTAGAGTTATCTTTCTTTGTCTAGAATAGTGGTTGAATCAACTTAAAGCAATGCTATATATACAATATACAATGCAATATTCACTTTACTACCAACTGATAAATGAGTAGTTATTGTTGCAAACTCCATTAGAAATTAGAATTGAGATCATTTTTGGAATAGTGGAAAGTGGGAGGTGAAAAAAAGATTGGGAAGGGGGGAGTGGGGATAAATTTTTCTCATTTCAGATTTCAGAAATTAAAAAGAAAATTTCTTCAAATATTTTTTTTTGAGAGGATTAATATTCAACAGCATAGTGAATTGCTCAAAAGCAAAAAATAATTTTAAATTCATTAGACCACATTCATTCTTTGTCAGAACCTATGCTGTGTCAAGTATTTAATCACAATTCAAATTCTAAGCTGTGTTGTGTCCATACCAGCCCCAACCGTTCAGGGTTCGACCTCTGCGGTTGTATAAAGCTGCACCCTGTGGAGCATCTGGTTGTTTCATATCTCTGAAACTAAAGCATTTAGAGCAATTCTGACATGTGGTAAAAAAATTCTATCTGCCCTAAAATTTTCAGACAAATCAGACAACCAGTTGTTGGATTGCTGCCCCTTAATAAGTAATTTATAGGGAATTTTGCAGTTTTTATACGACCGCAAAAATTTTAATTTTTCGTCGTATATTGCTATCACGTTGGCATCGTCGTCGTCCGAATACTTTTAGTTTTCGCACTCTAACTCTAGTAAAAGTGAATAGAAATCAATGAAATTTGGACACAAGGTTTATGACTACAAAAGGAAGGATGGGATTTATTTTGGGAGTTTTGGTTCCTACAGTTTAGGAATTAGGGGCCAAAAAAGGGCTCAAATAAGCATTATTCTTGGTTTTCGCACAATAACTTTAGTATAAGTAAATAGAAATCTATGAAAATTAAACACAAGGTTTATGACCATAACGGGAAGGTTGGGTTTGATTTTGGGAGTTTTGGTCCCAACAGTTAAGGAATAAGGGGCCCAAAGGGTCCAAAATTGAACTTCGTTTGATTTCATCAAAAATTGAATAATTGGGGTTCTTTGATATGCCAAATCTAACTGTGTATGAAGATTCTTAATTTTTGGTCCCGTTTTCAAATTGGTCTACATTAAGGTCCAAAGGGTCCAAAATTAAACTTAGTTTGATTTTAACAAAAATTGAATCCTTGGGGTTCTTTGATATGCTGAATCTAAAAATTAACTCAGATTTTTATACGACTGCAAAAATTTTAATTTTTCGATGTATATTGCTATCACGTTGGTGTCGTCATCGTCGTTGTCCGAATACTTTTAGTTTTCGCACTCTAACTTTAGTAAAAATAAATAGAAATCAATGAAATTTTAACACAAGGTTTATGACCACAAAAGGAAGGTTGTGATTGATTTTGGGAGTTTTGGTCCCAACATTTTAGGAATTAGGGGCCAAAAAGGGCCCAAATAAGCATTTTCTTGGTTTTCGCACTATAACTTTAGTTTAAGTGAATAGAAATCTATGAAATTTTGACACAAGGTTTATGACCACAAAAGGAAGGTTGGGATTGATTTTGGGAGTTATGGTTCCTACAGTTTTGGAATTAGGGGCCAAAAAAGGGCCTAAATAAGCATTATTCTTGGTTTTCGCACAATAACTTTAGTATAAGTAAATAGAAATCTATGAAATTTAAATACAAGGTTTATGACCATAAAAGGAAGGTTGGGTTTGATTTTGGGAGTTTTGGTCCCAACAGTTTAGGAATTAGGGGCCCAAATGGTCCAAAATTGAACTTAGTTTGATTTTATCAAAAATTGAATCCTTGGGGTTCTTTGATATGCTGAATCTAAAAATGTACTCAGATTTTTAATTATTGGCCCAGTTTTCAAGTTGGTCCAAATCGGGGTCCAAAATTAAACTTTGTTTGATTTCATCAAAAATTGAATAATTGGGGTTCTTTGATATGCCAAATCTAACTGTATGTAGATTCTTAATTTTTGGTCACGTTATCAAATTGGTCTACATTAAAGTCCAAAGGGTTCAAAATTAAACTAAGTTTGATTTTAACAAAAATTGAATTCTTGGGCTTTTTTGATATGCTGAATCTAAACATGTACTTAGATTTTTGATTATGGGCCCAGTTTTCAAGTTGGTTCAAATCAGGATCCAAAATTATTATATTAAGTATTGTGCAATAGCAAGAAATTTTCAATTGCACAGTATTCAGCAATAGCAAGAAATCTTCAATTGCACAGTATTGTGCAATAGCAAGAAATTTTCAATTGCACAGTATTGTGCAATAGCAAGAAATCTTCAATTGCACAGTATTGTGCAATAGCAAATATTTTCAATTACTCAGTATTGTGCAAAAGCAAGAAATATCTAATTGCAATTTCAATTGGAGTTATCTTTCTTTGTCCAGAATAGTAGTTGAATCAACTTAAATCTTTGTTTTATACAATATATATAATTAATATTTCAATTGGAGTTATCTTTCTTTGTCCAGAATAGTAGTTGAATCAACTTAAATCATTGTTTTATACAATATACAATGTATATTCACTTTTTCTACCAACTGATAAATTAAAACAATCTTTACCATTCAGTGATAACAAGCACTTTATTTTACATTTTAATATTTTATGATGTATTTAAATGAGTAGTTATTGTTGCAAACTCCATTAGAAATTTGAATTGAGATCAGTTTTGGAAAAAGGGAAAGGGGGATGTGAAAACAAATGGGGTGGGGGGTTAAATTCTTCTCATTTCAGATTTCATAAATAAAAAGAAAATTTCTTCAAACATTTTTTTGAGAGGATTAATATTCAACAGCATAGTGAATTGCTCAAAGGCAAAAAAAATATTTTAAGTTCATTAGACCACATTCATTCTGTGTCAGAAACCTATGCTGTGTCAACTATTTAATCACAATCCAAATTTAGAGCTGAATCCAGCTTGAATGTTGTGTCCATACTTGCCCCAACCATTCAGGGTTCAACCTCTGCGGTCGTATAAAACTGCGCCCTGCGGAGCATCTGGTTTATAATTGGCCCAGTTTTCAAGTTGGTCCAAATTGGGGTACAAAATTAAACTTTGTTTGATTTCATCAAAAATTAAATAATTGGGGTTCTTTGATATGCCAAATCTAACTGTGTATGTAGATTCTTAATTTTTGGTCCCGTTATCAAATTGGTCTACATTAAAGTCCAAAGGGTTCAAAATTAAACTAAGTTTGATTTTAACAAAAATTGAATTCATGGGCTTTTTTGATATGCTGAATCTAAACATGTACTTAGATTTTTGATTATGGGCCCAGTTTTCAAGTTGGTTCAAATCAGGATCCAAAATTATTATATTAAGTTTTGTGCAATAGCAAGAAATTTTCAATTGCACAGTATTCACCTATAGCAAGAAATCTTCAATTGCACAGTATTGTGCAATAGCAAGAAATTTTCAATTGCACTGTATTGCGCAATAGCAAGAAATCTTCAATTGCACAGTATTGTGCAATAGCAAATATTTTCAATTACTCAGTATTGCGCAATAGCAAGAAATATCTAATTGCAATTTCAATTGGAGTTATCTTTCTTTGTCCAGAATAGTAGTTGAACCAACTTAAGGTAGCACAATACAAAGATTTTTTTCACTCCCAATCGGACAACTTTAAACTGATGTAATTCATTTCATCCTTCTTTATATTTTATAAATGAGGTACCAAAACAAAAAAGAAAGATTAATCTTTCAAATTGTGATAATTTCATTATGACATAATTATTACATAATTAATTATTATGTAATTAGTTGCTATATTGTGATGTCCACACTTGAATGAATTTAGCGTCTTTGTACTTCATAGCATCCAAAATATTTTATATATTCTTGTACAACACAGCTTGACCTTCAAAACTGTGTCTCAGATTCCCAAAAACATCAATAGAACAAATTTTATACCCAATTGAATTTAGTGGTCTCTTATGAAATGATGTTGCAAACTTCATTGAAGATTTATGAGAGAATGAAATACAATAGGAAAAATCTGAGACACAGTTTTGGAGGTCAAACTGTGTTGGGTAAGAATCTATAAAATATTTTGGGATGCTCTGAATAACAAAGAAGCTAAATTCATTCAAGTGGGTCAGGATCCCTAATAGACCTTGAGATGAGGAACTCAGATGACGTAATTAAAAAAAAATATTAGTCCGCCATACAATTGTGGATGCTGTGATTTTAAAAATGGACATAAATGAACAATAAGAACTGTTTTATAGAGCTGATGTGATGAGAAAAGAAAGATGTAGATTTGACCTGAAATAAATTATTAGAAAGGACAATTTTTTTATTGAATTTTATGATCAGAATTTTGGGATTATTTCATGAGGAGAGTGACATTTTTCACCATCTTCCGGGGTCCAGCAATTTGCGAAAAAAGTAATCTCACTTGCCACCCCGAAAATTTAACCAGACATGTATAAATGTATCAGCTTCGATATGAGCCATCATACATGTTCAAGTAAACGATATGGACTGAGCAACGGAGGAAAACGTTACTATTACGGCCTATGGAGAATTAATTGTAAATGTATACCCAAATTAGAAGCTTAATTCCAGAAGTTTTCAGGCTGATTTATGGATGATTTCACCTTGTACACCACCGAAAATGATGGTTAGTAGTTTTTTATTTATACCTAGTTATTATATAAATGGTTTAAGATAAATATTATTGATAAAGATCAGCAAAAACTCAATGAAATTTTCGCTTTTAAAATGCATTACTGGCACGGGGCTGAACACTTTTTTTAGGCACAATCATAACTTTGTTTACTTCCGAGATATCCGAAAGGAATTTGTTTACTATATTGAAAAAGGCAAGAAATAACTTTTAAATATTATTAAATTGTAAGTAAACATGACACAATATAGTCTTTGTTATGTAATTATCACTTCGGTCTACAGGAATACCTGATAATCATGGGAGATAACACACTTCATACGAGTAAAGTGAGATACATCATCGCATGTGCTTTTATCCAATGATTTGACCCCTGGTCAGTAGATATATGCAAAAAAACAGAAAACACATGTACATGTTTTAAGAAAATCATGAATTATTATTTTTAATGCACTTGAGCAAAACAAAAGATATTGTCATTTCTCAGTGAAAAAGGGGGAGGGTCAAACCTTTTTGAAAACAATATTTCTGCACCGATTCAACTATTAAGCTAGTTAGCTACTACCCATTGCTTCTAATATAAAAGGTTTAAATGAAGGTAACTAAGCCACAAGGGAGAAGCATTTGTCTTTCTTTGTAATTAAACTTTCAAGAAATAGATTTTTCTCTCTCAATAATACTTATGTATTTAAATCAAATGATAACACAGCCTGAGTAATTTTTTTTGGTCTTATTTCAGTTCCAGACATATCATTACTTTTTAACCTGAGATGGCAAACTAGAGGTTTTAAAAAGTCCTGAATAACTGGTAAGCATTTTGTTTTGTTAGGCAAGCTCTAAATTGTTTATTTATGGTATTTATGCAATTGAAATTACAGTCGGTATGTTAAAAATATGCAAATATGAAAACTGTTGCTATGGTCTTGATATTGAATGGAAAGGCTTAGTTACAGATCGTTTCGACTCAATATTTCGAGTTAAATCTTGCGGCAACTGTTTCTCACGTAACACCGCAAACTATATTTAGCACTATTTTGATCTGTCGTTATTTAATGACGCCATAATACATGTGATGTCACAATGTTTCCTTTAAAACCTCATGTGGATTTCTCACTGATAAAAGGTTTTCACTGAAATACATGTTAAAAACATTTTTTCTCAAATAGAATTATGTGAAAGGACAAGTTTTGAAAATTTGCACTATATTGCACTCTAATTATATGATAAGGATGACTTTCCCAGTAGTTTAGAGTGCTTTCCACAGTTTTAAATACCAGATTTCCACTAGTAAGAATAATTATTTTGGTGTTGGTTTTTTTATAAAATCTTCATTTTTGCATAATTTCTCTGCCAAAATGCACTTTAAGACACAAGAAAATTTTATAGAATGCTTTAACAGGGTCTGTGTATTGTAATTAAAGGTTATAATCAGAAGTTTTGTCCTTGTTTTGACTAGTGAATGTATTCTGGAAGAAATTAATTATACATACACATTGTATTCAAAATAAATGAATATAGCGACGAAAGTGTCATTGCCTTATAGTGCTAAAACAACTTTATTTTTTTTCAGAAATGGACAAAAATACACAGATTTATTCAGAATGTTATACCGATGAAGATCACATAAAAATATTTGGAAAAATCAGAAGTATTGATTTCAATATGGGTCAGGATCCCTAATAGACCTTGAGATGAGGAACTCAGATGACGTAATTAAAAAAAAATATTAGTCCGCCATACAATTGTGGATGCTGTGATTTTAAAAATGGACATAAATGAACAATAAGAACTGTTTTATAGAGCTGATGTGATGAGAAAAGAAAGATGTAGATTTGACCTGAAATAAATTATTAGAAAGGACAATTTTTTTATTGAATTTTATGATCAGAATTTTGGGATTATTTCATGAGGAGAGTGACATTTTTCACCATCTTCCGGGGTCCAGCAATTTGCGAAAAAAGTAATCTCACTTGCCACCCCGAAAATTTAACCAGACATGTATAAATGTATCAGCTTCGATATGAGCCATCATACATGTTCAAGTAAACGATATGGACTGAGCAACGGAGGAAAACGTTACTATTACGGCCTATGGAGAATTAATTGTAAATGTATACCCAAATTAGAAGCTTAATTCCAGAAGTTTTCAGGCTGATTTATGGATGATTTCACCTTGTACACCACCGAAAATGATGGTTAGTAGTTTTTTATTTATACCTAGTTATTATATAAATGGTTTAAGATAAATATTATTGATAAAGATCAGCAAAAACTCAATGAAATTTTCGCTTTTAAAATGCATTACTGGCACGGGGCTGAACACTTTTTTTAGGCACAATCATAACTTTGTTTACTTCCGAGATATCCGAAAGGAATTTGTTTACTATATTGAAAAAGGCAAGAAATAACTTTTAAATATTATTAAATTGTAAGTAAACATGACACAATATAGTCTTTGTTATGTAATTATCACTTCGGTCTACAGGAATACCTGATAATCATGGGAGATAACACACTTCATACGAGTAAAGTGAGATACATCATCGCATGTGCTTTTATCCAATGATTTGACCCCTGGTCAGTAGATATATGCAAAAAAACAGAAAACACATGTACATGTTTTAAGAAAATCATGAATTATTATTTTTAATGCACTTGAGCAAAACAAAAGATATTGTCATTTCTCAGTGAAAAAGGGGGAGGGTCAAACCTTTTTGAAAACAATATTTCTGCACCGATTCAACTATTAAGCTAGTTAGCTACTACCCATTGCTTCTAATATAAAAGGTTTAAATGAAGGTAACTAAGCCACAAGGGAGAAGCATTTGTCTTTCTTTGTAATTAAACTTTCAAGAAATAGATTTTTCTCTCTCAATAATACTTATGTATTTAAATCAAATGATAACACAGCCTGAGTAATTTTTTTTGGTCTTATTTCAGTTCCAGACATATCATTACTTTTTAACCTGAGATGGCAAACTAGAGGTTTTAAAAAGTCCTGAATAACTGGTAAGCATTTTGTTTTGTTAGGCAAGCTCTAAATTGTTTATTTATGGTATTTATGCAATTGAAATTACAGTCGGTATGTTAAAAATATGCAAATATGAAAACTGTTGCTATGGTCTTGATATTGAATGGAAAGGCTTAGTTACAGATCGTTTCGACTCAATATTTCGAGTTAAATCTTGCGGCAACTGTTTCTCACGTAACACCGCAAACTATATTTAGCACTATTTTGATCTGTCGTTATTTAATGACGCCATAATACATGTGATGTCACAATGTTTCCTTTAAAACCTCATGTGGATTTCTCACTGATAAAAGGTTTTCACTGAAATACATGTTAAAAACATTTTTTCTCAAATAGAATTATGTGAAAGGACAAGTTTTGAAAATTTGCACTATATTGCACTCTAATTATATGATAAGGATGACTTTCCCAGTAGTTTAGAGTGCTTTCCACAGTTTTAAATACCAGATTTCCACTAGTAAGAATAATTATTTTGGTGTTGGTTTTTTTATAAAATCTTCATTTTTGCATAATTTCTCTGCCAAAATGCACTTTAAGACACAAGAAAATTTTATAGAATGCTTTAACAGGGTCTGTGTATTGTAATTAAAGGTTATAATCAGAAGTTTTGTCCTTGTTTTGACTAGTGAATGTATTCTGGAAGAAATTAATTATACATACACATTGTATTCAAAATAAATGAATATAGCGACGAAAGTGTCATTGCCTTATAGTGCTAAAACAACTTTATTTTTTTTCAGAAATGGACAAAAATACACAGATTTATTCAGAATGTTATACCGATGAAGATCACATAAAAATATTTGGAAAAATCAGAAGTATTGATTTCAATATGGGTCAGGATCCCTAATAGACCTTGAGATGAGGAACTCAGATGACGTAATTAAAAAAAAATATTAGTCCGCCATACAATTGTGGATGCTGTGATTTTAAAAATGGACATAAATGAACAATAAGAACTGTTTTATAGAGCTGATGTGATGAGAAAAGAAAGATGTAGATTTGACCTGAAATAAATTATTAGAAAGGACAATTTTTTTATTGAATTTTATGATCAGAATTTTGGGATTATTTCATGAGGAGAGTGACATTTTTCACCATCTTCCGGGGTCCAGCAATTTGCGAAAAAAGTAATCTCACTTGCCACCCCGAAAATTTAACCAGACATGTATAAATGTATCAGCTTCGATATGAGCCATCATACATGTTCAAGTAAACGATATGGACTGAGCAACGGAGGAAAACGTTACTATTACGGCCTATGGAGAATTAATTGTAAATGTATACCCAAATTAGAAGCTTAATTCCAGAAGTTTTCAGGCTGATTTATGGATGATTTCACCTTGTACACCACCGAAAATGATGGTTAGTAGTTTTTTATTTATACCTAGTTATTATATAAATGGTTTAAGATAAATATTATTGATAAAGATCAGCAAAAACTCAATGAAATTTTCGCTTTTAAAATGCATTACTGGCACGGGGCTGAACACTTTTTTTAGGCACAATCATAACTTTGTTTACTTCCGAGATATCCGAAAGGAATTTGTTTACTATATTGAAAAAGGCAAGAAATAACTTTTAAATATTATTAAATTGTAAGTAAACATGACACAATATAGTCTTTGTTATGTAATTATCACTTCGGTCTACAGGAATACCTGATAATCATGGGAGATAACACACTTCATACGAGTAAAGTGAGATACATCATCGCATGTGCTTTTATCCAATGATTTGACCCCTGGTCAGTAGATATATGCAAAAAAACAGAAAACACATGTACATGTTTTAAGAAAATCATGAATTATTATTTTTAATGCACTTGAGCAAAACAAAAGATATTGTCATTTCTCAGTGAAAAAGGGGGAGGGTCAAACCTTTTTGAAAACAATATTTCTGCACCGATTCAACTATTAAGCTAGTTAGCTACTACCCATTGCTTCTAATATAAAAGGTTTAAATGAAGGTAACTAAGCCACAAGGGAGAAGCATTTGTCTTTCTTTGTAATTAAACTTTCAAGAAATAGATTTTTCTCTCTCAATAATACTTATGTATTTAAATCAAATGATAACACAGCCTGAGTAATTTTTTTTGGTCTTATTTCAGTTCCAGACATATCATTACTTTTTAACCTGAGATGGCAAACTAGAGGTTTTAAAAAGTCCTGAATAACTGGTAAGCATTTTGTTTTGTTAGGCAAGCTCTAAATTGTTTATTTATGGTATTTATGCAATTGAAATTACAGTCGGTATGTTAAAAATATGCAAATATGAAAACTGTTGCTATGGTCTTGATATTGAATGGAAAGGCTTAGTTACAGATCGTTTCGACTCAATATTTCGAGTTAAATCTTGCGGCAACTGTTTCTCACGTAACACCGCAAACTATATTTAGCACTATTTTGATCTGTCGTTATTTAATGACGCCATAATACATGTGATGTCACAATGTTTCCTTTAAAACCTCATGTGGATTTCTCACTGATAAAAGGTTTTCACTGAAATACATGTTAAAAACATTTTTTCTCAAATAGAATTATGTGAAAGGACAAGTTTTGAAAATTTGCACTATATTGCACTCTAATTATATGATAAGGATGACTTTCCCAGTAGTTTAGAGTGCTTTCCACAGTTTTAAATACCAGATTTCCACTAGTAAGAATAATTATTTTGGTGTTGGTTTTTTTATAAAATCTTCATTTTTGCATAATTTCTCTGCCAAAATGCACTTTAAGACACAAGAAAATTTTATAGAATGCTTTAACAGGGTCTGTGTATTGTAATTAAAGGTTATAATCAGAAGTTTTGTCCTTGTTTTGACTAGTGAATGTATTCTGGAAGAAATTAATTATACATACACATTGTATTCAAAATAAATGAATATAGCGACGAAAGTGTCATTGCCTTATAGTGCTAAAACAACTTTATTTTTTTTCAGAAATGGACAAAAATACACAGATTTATTCAGAATGTTATACCGATGAAGATCACATAAAAATATTTGGAAAAATCAGAAGTATTGATTTCAATATAGAAGCTTAATTCCAGAAGTTTTCAGGCTGATTTATGGATGATTTCACCTTGTACACCACCGAAAATGATGGTTAGTAGTTTTTTATTTATACCTAGTTATTATATAAATGGTTTAAGATAAATATTATTGATAAAGATCAGCAAAAACTCAATGAAATTTTCGCTTTTAAAATGCATTACTGGCACGGGGCTGAACACTTTTTTTAGGCACAATCATAACTTTGTTTACTTCCGAGATATCCGAAAGGAATTTGTTTACTATATTGAAAAAGGCAAGAAATAACTTTTAAATATTATTAAATTGTAAGTAAACATGACACAATATAGTCTTTGTTATGTAATTATCACTTCGGTCTACAGGAATACCTGATAATCATGGGAGATAACACACTTCATACGAGTAAAGTGAGATACATCATCGCATGTGCTTTTATCCAATGATTTGACCCCTGGTCAGTAGATATATGCAAAAAAACAGAAAACACATGTACATGTTTTAAGAAAATCATGAATTATTATTTTTAATGCACTTGAGCAAAACAAAAGATATTGTCATTTCTCAGTGAAAAAGGGGGAGGGTCAAACCTTTTTGAAAACAATATTTCTGCACCGATTCAACTATTAAGCTAGTTAGCTACTACCCATTGCTTCTAATATAAAAGGTTTAAATGAAGGTAACTAAGCCACAAGGGAGAAGCATTTGTCTTTCTTTGTAATTAAACTTTCAAGAAATAGATTTTTCTCTCTCAATAATACTTATGTATTTAAATCAAATGATAACACAGCCTGAGTAATTTTTTTTGGTCTTATTTCAGTTCCAGACATATCATTACTTTTTAACCTGAGATGGCAAACTAGAGGTTTTAAAAAGTCCTGAATAACTGGTAAGCATTTTGTTTTGTTAGGCAAGCTCTAAATTGTTTATTTATGGTATTTATGCAATTGAAATTACAGTCGGTATGTTAAAAATATGCAAATATGAAAACTGTTGCTATGGTCTTGATATTGAATGGAAAGGCTTAGTTACAGATCGTTTCGACTCAATATTTCGAGTTAAATCTTGCGGCAACTGTTTCTCACGTAACACCGCAAACTATATTTAGCACTATTTTGATCTGTCGTTATTTAATGACGCCATAATACATGTGATGTCACAATGTTTCCTTTAAAACCTCATGTGGATTTCTCACTGATAAAAGGTTTTCACTGAAATACATGTTAAAAACATTTTTTCTCAAATAGAATTATGTGAAAGGACAAGTTTTGAAAATTTGCACTATATTGCACTCTAATTATATGATAAGGATGACTTTCCCAGTAGTTTAGAGTGCTTTCCACAGTTTTAAATACCAGATTTCCACTAGTAAGAATAATTATTTTGGTGTTGGTTTTTTTATAAAATCTTCATTTTTGCATAATTTCTCTGCCAAAATGCACTTTAAGACACAAGAAAATTTTATAGAATGCTTTAACAGGGTCTGTGTATTGTAATTAAAGGTTATAATCAGAAGTTTTGTCCTTGTTTTGACTAGTGAATGTATTCTGGAAGAAATTAATTATACATACACATTGTATTCAAAATAAATGAATATAGCGACGAAAGTGTCATTGCCTTATAGTGCTAAAACAACTTTATTTTTTTTCAGAAATGGACAAAAATACACAGATTTATTCAGAATGTTATACCGATGAAGATCACATAAAAATATTTGGAAAAATCAGAAGTATTGATTTCAATATTAGAAGCTTAATTCCAGAAGTTTTCAGGCTGATTTATGGATGATTTCACCTTGTACACCACCGAAAATGATGGTTAGTAGTTTTTTATTTATACCTAGTTATTATATAAATGGTTTAAGATAAATATTATTGATAAAGATCAGCAAAAACTCAATGAAATTTTCGCTTTTAAAATGCATTACTGGCACGGGGCTGAACACTTTTTTTAGGCACAATCATAACTTTGTTTACTTCCGAGATATCCGAAAGGAATTTGTTTACTATATTGAAAAAGGCAAGAAATAACTTTTAAATATTATTAAATTGTAAGTAAACATGACACAATATAGTCTTTGTTATGTAATTATCACTTCGGTCTACAGGAATACCTGATAATCATGGGAGATAACACACTTCATACGAGTAAAGTGAGATACATCATCGCATGTGCTTTTATCCAATGATTTGACCCCTGGTCAGTAGATATATGCAAAAAAACAGAAAACACATGTACATGTTTTAAGAAAATCATGAATTATTATTTTTAATGCACTTGAGCAAAACAAAAGATATTGTCATTTCTCAGTGAAAAAGGGGGAGGGTCAAACCTTTTTGAAAACAATATTTCTGCACCGATTCAACTATTAAGCTAGTTAGCTACTACCCATTGCTTCTAATATAAAAGGTTTAAATGAAGGTAACTAAGCCACAAGGGAGAAGCATTTGTCTTTCTTTGTAATTAAACTTTCAAGAAATAGATTTTTCTCTCTCAATAATACTTATGTATTTAAATCAAATGATAACACAGCCTGAGTAATTTTTTTTGGTCTTATTTCAGTTCCAGACATATCATTACTTTTTAACCTGAGATGGCAAACTAGAGGTTTTAAAAAGTCCTGAATAACTGGTAAGCATTTTGTTTTGTTAGGCAAGCTCTAAATTGTTTATTTATGGTATTTATGCAATTGAAATTACAGTCGGTATGTTAAAAATATGCAAATATGAAAACTGTTGCTATGGTCTTGATATTGAATGGAAAGGCTTAGTTACAGATCGTTTCGACTCAATATTTCGAGTTAAATCTTGCGGCAACTGTTTCTCACGTAACACCGCAAACTATATTTAGCACTATTTTGATCTGTCGTTATTTAATGACGCCATAATACATGTGATGTCACAATGTTTCCTTTAAAACCTCATGTGGATTTCTCACTGATAAAAGGTTTTCACTGAAATACATGTTAAAAACATTTTTTCTCAAATAGAATTATGTGAAAGGACAAGTTTTGAAAATTTGCACTATATTGCACTCTAATTATATGATAAGGATGACTTTCCCAGTAGTTTAGAGTGCTTTCCACAGTTTTAAATACCAGATTTCCACTAGTAAGAATAATTATTTTGGTGTTGGTTTTTTTATAAAATCTTCATTTTTGCATAATTTCTCTGCCAAAATGCACTTTAAGACACAAGAAAATTTTATAGAATGCTTTAACAGGGTCTGTGTATTGTAATTAAAGGTTATAATCAGAAGTTTTGTCCTTGTTTTGACTAGTGAATGTATTCTGGAAGAAATTAATTATACATACACATTGTATTCAAAATAAATGAATATAGCGACGAAAGTGTCATTGCCTTATAGTGCTAAAACAACTTTATTTTTTTTCAGAAATGGACAAAAATACACAGATTTATTCAGAATGTTATACCGATGAAGATCACATAAAAATATTTGGAAAAATCAGAAGTATTGATTTCAATATGGGTCAGGATCCCTAATAGACCTTGAGATGAGGAACTCAGATGACGTAATTAAAAAAAAATATTAGTCCGCCATACAATTGTGGATGCTGTGATTTTAAAAATGGACATAAATGAACAATAAGAACTGTTTTATAGAGCTGATGTGATGAGAAAAGAAAGATGTAGATTTGACCTGAAATAAATTATTAGAAAGGACAATTTTTTTATTGAATTTTATGATCAGAATTTTGGGATTATTTCATGAGGAGAGTGACATTTTTCACCATCTTCCGGGGTCCAGCAATTTGCGAAAAAAGTAATCTCACTTGCCACCCCGAAAATTTAACCAGACATGTATAAATGTATCAGCTTCGATATGAGCCATCATACATGTTCAAGTAAACGATATGGACTGAGCAACGGAGGAAAACGTTACTATTACGGCCTATGGAGAATTAATTGTAAATGTATACCCAAATTAGAAGCTTAATTCCAGAAGTTTTCAGGCTGATTTATGGATGATTTCACCTTGTACACCACCGAAAATGATGGTTAGTAGTTTTTTATTTATACCTAGTTATTATATAAATGGTTTAAGATAAATATTATTGATAAAGATCAGCAAAAACTCAATGAAATTTTCGCTTTTAAAATGCATTACTGGCACGGGGCTGAACACTTTTTTTAGGCACAATCATAACTTTGTTTACTTCCGAGATATCCGAAAGGAATTTGTTTACTATATTGAAAAAGGCAAGAAATAACTTTTAAATATTATTAAATTGTAAGTAAACATGACACAATATAGTCTTTGTTATGTAATTATCACTTCGGTCTACAGGAATACCTGATAATCATGGGAGATAACACACTTCATACGAGTAAAGTGAGATACATCATCGCATGTGCTTTTATCCAATGATTTGACCCCTGGTCAGTAGATATATGCAAAAAAACAGAAAACACATGTACATGTTTTAAGAAAATCATGAATTATTATTTTTAATGCACTTGAGCAAAACAAAAGATATTGTCATTTCTCAGTGAAAAAGGGGGAGGGTCAAACCTTTTTGAAAACAATATTTCTGCACCGATTCAACTATTAAGCTAGTTAGCTACTACCCATTGCTTCTAATATAAAAGGTTTAAATGAAGGTAACTAAGCCACAAGGGAGAAGCATTTGTCTTTCTTTGTAATTAAACTTTCAAGAAATAGATTTTTCTCTCTCAATAATACTTATGTATTTAAATCAAATGATAACACAGCCTGAGTAATTTTTTTTGGTCTTATTTCAGTTCCAGACATATCATTACTTTTTAACCTGAGATGGCAAACTAGAGGTTTTAAAAAGTCCTGAATAACTGGTAAGCATTTTGTTTTGTTAGGCAAGCTCTAAATTGTTTATTTATGGTATTTATGCAATTGAAATTACAGTCGGTATGTTAAAAATATGCAAATATGAAAACTGTTGCTATGGTCTTGATATTGAATGGAAAGGCTTAGTTACAGATCGTTTCGACTCAATATTTCGAGTTAAATCTTGCGGCAACTGTTTCTCACGTAACACCGCAAACTATATTTAGCACTATTTTGATCTGTCGTTATTTAATGACGCCATAATACATGTGATGTCACAATGTTTCCTTTAAAACCTCATGTGGATTTCTCACTGATAAAAGGTTTTCACTGAAATACATGTTAAAAACATTTTTTCTCAAATAGAATTATGTGAAAGGACAAGTTTTGAAAATTTGCACTATATTGCACTCTAATTATATGATAAGGATGACTTTCCCAGTAGTTTAGAGTGCTTTCCACAGTTTTAAATACCAGATTTCCACTAGTAAGAATAATTATTTTGGTGTTGGTTTTTTTATAAAATCTTCATTTTTGCATAATTTCTCTGCCAAAATGCACTTTAAGACACAAGAAAATTTTATAGAATGCTTTAACAGGGTCTGTGTATTGTAATTAAAGGTTATAATCAGAAGTTTTGTCCTTGTTTTGACTAGTGAATGTATTCTGGAAGAAATTAATTATACATACACATTGTATTCAAAATAAATGAATATAGCGACAAAAGTGTCATTGCCTTATAGTGCTAAAACAACTTTATTTTTTTTCAGAAATGGACAAAAATACACAGATTTATTCAGAATGTTATACCGATGAAGATCACATAAAAATATTTGGAAAAATCAGAAGTATTGATTTCAAGAAGCTTAATTCCAGAAGTTTTCAGGCTGATTTATGGATGATTTCACCTTGTACACCACCGAAAATGATGGTTAGTAGTTTTTTATTGATACCTAGTTATTATATAAATGGTTTAAGATAAATATTATTGATAAAGATCAGCAAAAACTCAATGAAATTTTCGCTTTTAAAATGCATTACTGGCACGGGGCTGAACACTTTTTTTAGGCACAATCATAACTTTGTTTACTTCCGAGATATCCGAAAGGAATTTGTTTACTATATTGAAAAAGGCAAGAAATAACTTTTAAATATTATTAAATTGTAAGTAAACATGACACAATATAGTCTTTGTTATGTAATTATCACTTCGGTCTACAGGAATACCTGATAATCATGGGAGATAACACACTTCATACGAGTAAAGTGAGATACATCATCGCATGTGCTTTTATCCAATGATTTGACCCCTGGTCAGTAGATATATGCAAAAAAACAGAAAACACATGTACATGTTTTAAGAAAATCATGAATTATTATTTTTAATGCACTTGAGCAAAACAAAAGATATTGTCATTTCTCAGTGAAAAAGGGGGAGGGTCAAACCTTTTTGAAAACAATATTTCTGCACCGATTCAACTATTAAGCTAGTTAGCTACTACCCATTGCTTCTAATATAAAAGGTTTAAATGAAGGTAACTAAGCCACAAGGGAGAAGCATTTGTCTTTCTTTGTAATTAAACTTTCAAGAAATAGATTTTTCTCTCTCAATAATACTTATGTATTTAAATCAAATGATAACACAGCCTGAGTAATTTTTTTTGGTCTTATTTCAGTTCCAGACATATCATTACTTTTTAACCTGAGATGGCAAACTAGAGGTTTTAAAAAGTCCTGAATAACTGGTAAGCATTTTGTTTTGTTAGGCAAGCTCTAAATTGTTTATTTATGGTATTTATGCAATTGAAATTACAGTCGGTATGTTAAAAATATGCAAATATGAAAACTGTTGCTATGGTCTTGATATTGAATGGAAAGGCTTAGTTACAGATCGTTTCGACTCAATATTTCGAGTTAAATCTTGCGGCAACTGTTTCTCACGTAACACCGCAAACTATATTTAGCACTATTTTGATCTGTCGTTATTTAATGACGCCATAATACATGTGATGTCACAATGTTTCCTTTAAAACCTCATGTGGATTTCTCACTGATAAAAGGTTTTCACTGAAATACATGTTAAAAACATTTTTTCTCAAATAGAATTATGTGAAAGGACAAGTTTTGAAAATTTGCACTATATTGCACTCTAATTATATGATAAGGATGACTTTCCCAGTAGTTTAGAGTGCTTTCCACAGTTTTAAATACCAGATTTCCACTAGTAAGAATAATTATTTTGGTGTTGGTTTTTTTATAAAATCTTCATTTTTGCATAATTTCTCTGCCAAAATGCACTTTAAGACACAAGAAAATTTTATAGAATGCTTTAACAGGGTCTGTGTATTGTAATTAAAGGTTATAATCAGAAGTTTTGTCCTTGTTTTGACTAGTGAATGTATTCTGGAAGAAATTAATTATACATACACATTGTATTCAAAATAAATGAATATAGCGACGAAAGTGTCATTGCCTTATAGTGCTAAAACAACTTTATTTTTTTTCAGAAATGGACAAAAATACACAGATTTATTCAGAATGTTATACCGATGAAGATCACATAAAAATATTTGGAAAAATCAGAAGTATTGATTTCAAAATTAGAAGCTTAATTCCAGAAGTTTTCAGGCTGATTTATGGATGATTTCACCTTGTACACCACCGAAAATGATGGTTAGTAGTTTTTTATTTATACCTAGTTATTATATAAATGGTTTAAGATAAATATTATTGATAAAGATCAGCAAAAACTCAATGAAATTTTCGCTTTTAAAATGCATTACTGGCACGGGGCTGAACACTTTTTTTAGGCACAATCATAACTTTGTTTACTTCCGAGATATCCGAAAGGAATTTGTTTACTATATTGAAAAAGGCAAGAAATAACTTTTAAATATTATTAAATTGTAAGTAAACATGACACAATATAGTCTTTGTTATGTAATTATCACTTCGGTCTACAGGAATACCTGATAATCATGGGAGATAACACACTTCATACGAGTAAAGTGAGATACATCATCGCATGTGCTTTTATCCAATGATTTGACCCCTGGTCAGTAGATATATGCAAAAAAACAGAAAACACATGTACATGTTTTAAGAAAATCATGAATTATTATTTTTAATGCACTTGAGCAAAACAAAAGATATTGTCATTTCTCAGTGAAAAAGGGGGAGGGTCAAACCTTTTTGAAAACAATATTTCTGCACCGATTCAACTATTAAGCTAGTTAGCTACTACCCATTGCTTCTAATATAAAAGGTTTAAATGAAGGTAACTAAGCCACAAGGGAGAAGCATTTGTCTTTCTTTGTAATTAAACTTTCAAGAAATAGATTTTTCTCTCTCAATAATACTTATGTATTTAAATCAAATGATAACACAGCCTGAGTAATTTTTTTTGGTCTTATTTCAGTTCCAGACATATCATTACTTTTTAACCTGAGATGGCAAACTAGAGGTTTTAAAAAGTCCTGAATAACTGGTAAGCATTTTGTTTTGTTAGGCAAGCTCTAAATTGTTTATTTATGGTATTTATGCAATTGAAATTACAGTCGGTATGTTAAAAATATGCAAATATGAAAACTGTTGCTATGGTCTTGATATTGAATGGAAAGGCTTAGTTACAGATCGTTTCGACTCAATATTTCGAGTTAAATCTTGCGGCAACTGTTTCTCACGTAACACCGCAAACTATATTTAGCACTATTTTGATCTGTCGTTATTTAATGACGCCATAATACATGTGATGTCACAATGTTTCCTTTAAAACCTCATGTGGATTTCTCACTGATAAAAGGTTTTCACTGAAATACATGTTAAAAACATTTTTTCTCAAATAGAATTATGTGAAAGGACAAGTTTTGAAAATTTGCACTATATTGCACTCTAATTATATGATAAGGATGACTTTCCCAGTAGTTTAGAGTGCTTTCCACAGTTTTAAATACCAGATTTCCACTAGTAAGAATAATTATTTTGGTGTTGGTTTTTTTATAAAATCTTCATTTTTGCATAATTTCTCTGCCAAAATGCACTTTAAGACACAAGAAAATTTTATAGAATGCTTTAACAGGGTCTGTGTATTGTAATTAAAGGTTATAATCAGAAGTTTTGTCCTTGTTTTGACTAGTGAATGTATTCTGGAAGAAATTAATTATACATACACATTGTATTCAAAATAAATGAATATAGCGACGAAAGTGTCATTGCCTTATAGTGCTAAAACAACTTTATTTTTTTTCAGAAATGGACAAAAATACACAGATTTATTCAGAATGTTATACCGATGAAGATCACATAAAAATATTTGGAAAAATCAGAAGTATTGATTTCAATATGGGTCAGGATCCCTAATAGACCTTGAGATGAGGAACTCAGATGACGTAATTAAAAAAAAATATTAGTCCGCCATACAATTGTGGATGCTGTGATTTTAAAAATGGACATAAATGAACAATAAGAACTGTTTTATAGAGCTGATGTGATGAGAAAAGAAAGATGTAGATTTGACCTGAAATAAATTATTAGAAAGGACAATTTTTTTATTGAATTTTATGATCAGAATTTTGGGATTATTTCATGAGGAGAGTGACATTTTTCACCATCTTCCGGAGTCCAGCAATTTGCGAAAAAAGTAATCTCACTTGCCACCCCGAAAATTTAACCAGACATGTATAAATGTATCAGCTTCGATATGAGCCATCATACATGTTCAAGTAAACGATATGGACTGAGCAACGGAGGAAAACGTTACTATTACGGCCTATGGAGAATTAATTGTAAATGTATACCCAAATTAGAAGCTTAATTCCAGAAGTTTTCAGGCTGATTTATGGATGATTTCACCTTGTACACCACCGAAAATGATGGTTAGTAGTTTTTTATTTATACCTAGTTATTATATAAATGGTTTAAGATAAATATTATTGATAAAGATCAGAAAAAACTCAATGAAATTTTCGCTTTTAAAATGCATTACTGGCACGGGGCTGAACACTTTTTTTAGGCACAATCATAACTTTGTTTACTTCCGAGATATCCGAAAGGAATTTGTTTACTATATTGAAAAAGGCAAGAAATAACTTTTAAATATTATTAAATTGTAAGTAAACATGACACAATATAGTCTTTGTTATGTAATTATCACTTCGGTCTACAGGAATACCTGATAATCATGGGAGATAACACACTTCATACGAGTAAAGTGAGATACATCATCGCATGTGCTTTTATCCAATGATTTGACCCCTGGTCAGTAGATATATGCAAAAAAACAGAAAACACATGTACATGTTTTAAGAAAATCATGAATTATTATTTTTAATGCACTTGAGCAAAACAAAAGATATTGTCATTTCTCAGTGAAAAAGGGGGAGGGTCAAACCTTTTTGAAAACAATATTTCTGCACCGATTCAACTATTAAGCTAGTTAGCTACTACCCATTGCTTCTAATATAAAAGGTTTAAATGAAGGTAACTAAGCCACAAGGGAGAAGCATTTGTCTTTCTTTGTAATTAAACTTTCAAGAAATAGATTTTTCTCTCTCAATAATACTTATGTATTTAAATCAAATGATAACACAGCCTGAGTAATTTTTTTTGGTCTTATTTCAGTTCCAGACATATCATTACTTTTTAACCTGAGATGGCAAACTAGAGGTTTTAAAAAGTCCTGAATAACTGGTAAGCATTTTGTTTTGTTAGGCAAGCTCTAAATTGTTTATTTATGGTATTTATGCAATTGAAATTACAGTCGGTATGTTAAAAATATGCAAATATGAAAACTGTTGCTATGGTCTTGATATTGAATGGAAAGGCTTAGTTACAGATCGTTTCGACTCAATATTTCGAGTTAAATCTTGCGGCAACTGTTTCTCACGTAACACCGCAAACTATATTTAGCACTATTTTGATCTGTCGTTATTTAATGACGCCATAATACATGTGATGTCACAATGTTTCCTTTAAAACCTCATGTGGATTTCTCACTGATAAAAGGTTTTCACTGAAATACATGTTAAAAACATTTTTTCTCAAATAGAATTATGTGAAAGGACAAGTTTTGAAAATTTGCACTATATTGCACTCTAATTATATGATAAGGATGACTTTCCCAGTAGTTTAGAGTGCTTTCCACAGTTTTAAATACCAGATTTCCACTAGTAAGAATAATTATTTTGGTGTTGGTTTTTTTATAAAATCTTCATTTTTGCATAATTTCTCTGCCAAAATGCACTTTAAGACACAAGAAAATTTTATAGAATGCTTTAACAGGGTCTGTGTATTGTAATTAAAGGTTATAATCAGAAGTTTTGTCCTTGTTTTGACTAGTGAATGTATTCTGGAAGAAATTAATTATACATACACATTGTATTCAAAATAAATGAATATAGCGACGAAAGTGTCATTGCCTTATAGTGCTAAAACAACTTTATTTTTTTTCAGAAATGGACAAAAATACACAGATTTATTCAGAATGTTATACCGATGAAGATCACATAAAAATATTTGGAAAAATCAGAAGTATTGATTTCAATATAGAAGCTTAATTCCAGAAGTTTTCAGGCTGATTTATGGATGATTTCACCTTGTACACCACCGAAAATGATGGTTAGTAGTTTTTTATTTATACCTAGTTATTATATAAATGGTTTAAGATAAATATTATTGATAAAGATCAGCAAAAACTCAATGAAATTTTCGCTTTTAAAATGCATTACTGGCACGGGGCTGAACACTTTTTTTAGGCACAATCATAACTTTGTTTACTTCCGAGATATCCGAAAGGAATTTGTTTACTATATTGAAAAAGGCAAGAAATAACTTTTAAATATTATTAAATTGTAAGTAAACATGACACAATATAGTCTTTGTTATGTAATTATCACTTCGGTCTACAGGAATACCTGATAATCATGGGAGATAACACACTTCATACGAGTAAAGTGAGATACATCATCGCATGTGCTTTTATCCAATGATTTGACCCCTGGTCAGTAGATATATGCAAAAAAACAGAAAACACATGTACATGTTTTAAGAAAATCATGAATTATTATTTTTAATGCACTTGAGCAAAACAAAAGATATTGTCATTTCTCAGTGAAAAAGGGGGAGGGTCAAACCTTTTTGAAAACAATATTTCTGCACCGATTCAACTATTAAGCTAGTTAGCTACTACCCATTGCTTCTAATATAAAAGGTTTAAATGAAGGTAACTAAGCCACAAGGGAGAAGCATTTGTCTTTCTTTGTAATTAAACTTTCAAGAAATAGATTTTTCTCTCTCAATAATACTTATGTATTTAAATCAAATGATAACACAGCCTGAGTAATTTTTTTTGGTCTTATTTCAGTTCCAGACATATCATTACTTTTTAACCTGAGATGGCAAACTAGAGGTTTTAAAAAGTCCTGAATAACTGGTAAGCATTTTGTTTTGTTAGGCAAGCTCTAAATTGTTTATTTATGGTATTTATGCAATTGAAATTACAGTCGGTATGTTAAAAATATGCAAATATGAAAACTGTTGCTATGGTCTTGATATTGAATGGAAAGGCTTAGTTACAGATCGTTTCGACTCAATATTTCGAGTTAAATCTTGCGGCAACTGTTTCTCACGTAACACCGCAAACTATATTTAGCACTATTTTGATCTGTCGTTATTTAATGACGCCATAATACATGTGATGTCACAATGTTTCCTTTAAAACCTCATGTGGATTTCTCACTGATAAAAGGTTTTCACTGAAATACATGTTAAAAACATTTTTTCTCAAATAGAATTATGTGAAAGGACAAGTTTTGAAAATTTGCACTATATTGCACTCTAATTATATGATAAGGATGACTTTCCCAGTAGTTTAGAGTGCTTTCCACAGTTTTAAATACCAGATTTCCACTAGTAAGAATAATTATTTTGGTGTTGGTTTTTTTATAAAATCTTCATTTTTGCATAATTTCTCTGCCAAAATGCACTTTAAGACACAAGAAAATTTTATAGAATGCTTTAACAGGGTCTGTGTATTGTAATTAAAGGTTATAATCAGAAGTTTTGTCCTTGTTTTGACTAGTGAATGTATTCTGGAAGAAATTAATTATACATACACATTGTATTCAAAATAAATGAATATAGCGACGAAAGTGTCATTGCCTTATAGTGCTAAAACAACTTTATTTTTTTTCAGAAATGGACAAAAATACACAGATTTATTCAGAATGTTATACCGATGAAGATCACATAAAAATATTTGGAAAAATCAGAAGTATTGATTTCAATATGGGTCAGGATCCCTAATAGACCTTGAGATGAGGAACTCAGATGACGTAATTAAAAAAAAATATTAGTCCGCCATACAATTGTGGATGCTGTGATTTTAAAAATGGACATAAATGAACAATAAGAACTGTTTTATAGAGCTGATGTGATGAGAAAAGAAAGATGTAGATTTGACCTGAAATAAATTATTAGAAAGGACAATTTTTTTATTGAATTTTATGATCAGAATTTTGGGATTATTTCATGAGGAGAGTGACATTTTTCACCATCTTCCGGGGTCCAGCAATTTGCGAAAAAAGTAATCTCACTTGCCACCCCGAAAATTTAACCAGACATGTATAAATGTATCAGCTTCGATATGAGCCATCATACATGTTCAAGTAAACGATATGGACTGAGCAACGGAGGAAAACGTTACTATTACGGCCTATGGAGAATTAATTGTAAATGTATACCCAAATTAGAAGCTTAATTCCAGAAGTTTTCAGGCTGATTTATGGATGATTTCACCTTGTACACCACCGAAAATGATGGTAAGTAGTTTTTTATTTATACCTAGTTATTATATAAATGGTTTAAGATAAATATTATTGATAAAGATCAGCAAAAACTCAATGAAATTTTCGCTTTTAAAATGCATTACTGGCACGGGGCTGAACACTTTTTTTAGGCACAATCATAACTTTGTTTACTTCCGAGATATCCGAAAGGAATTTGTTTACTATATTGAAAAAGGCAAGAAATAACTTTTAAATATTATTAAATTGTAAGTAAACATGACACAATATAGTCTTTGTTATGTAATTATCACTTCGGTCTACAGGAATACCTGATAATCATGGGAGATAACACACTTCATACGAGTAAAGTGAGATACATCATCGCATGTGCTTTTATCCAATGATTTGACCCCTGGTCAGTAGATATATGCAAAAAAACAGAAAACACATGTACATGTTTTAAGAAAATCATGAATTATTATTTTTAATGCACTTGAGCAAAACAAAAGATATTGTCATTTCTCAGTGAAAAAGGGGGAGGGTCAAACCTTTTTGAAAACAATATTTCTGCACCGATTCAACTATTAAGCTAGTTAGCTACTACCCATTGCTTCTAATATAAAAGGTTTAAATGAAGGTAACTAAGCCACAAGGGAGAAGCATTTGTCTTTCTTTGTAATTAAACTTTCAAGAAATAGATTTTTCTCTCTCAATAATACTTATGTATTTAAATCAAATGATAACACAGCCTGAGTAATTTTTTTTGGTCTAATTTCAGTTCCAGACATATCATTACTTTTTAACCTGAGATGGCAAACTAGAGGTTTTAAAAAGTCCTGAATAACTGGTAAGCATTTTGTTTTGTTAGGCAAGCTCTAAATTGTTTATTTATGGTATTTATGCAATTGAAATTACAGTCGGTATGTTAAAAATATGCAAATATGAAAACTGTTGCTATGGTCTTGATATTGAATGGAAAGGCTTAGTTACAGATCGTTTCGACTCAATATTTCGAGTTAAATCTTGCGGCAACTGTTTCTCACGTAACACCGCAAACTATATTTAGCACTATTTTGATCTGTCGTTATTTAATGACGCCATAATACATGTGATGTCACAATGTTTCCTTTAAAACCTCATGTGGATTTCTCACTGATAAAAGGTTTTCACTGAAATACATGTTAAAAACATTTTTTCTCAAATAGAATTATGTGAAAGGACAAGTTTTGAAAATTTGCACTATATTGCACTCTAATTATATGATAAGGATGACTTTCCCAGTAGTTTAGAGTGCTTTCCACAGTTTTAAATACCAGATTTCCACTAGTAAGAATAATTATTTTGGTGTTGGTTTTTTTATAAAATCTTCATTTTTGCATAATTTCTCTGCCAAAATGCACTTTAAGACACAAGAAAATTTTATAGAATGCTTTAACAGGGTCTGTGTATTGTAATTAAAGGTTATAATCAGAAGTTTTGTCCTTGTTTTGACTAGTGAATGTATTCTGGAAGAAATTAATTATACATACACATTGTATTCAAAATAAATGAATATAGCGACGAAAGTGTCATTGCCTTATAGTGCTAAAACAACTTTATTTTTTTTCAGAAATGGACAAAAATACACAGATTTATTCAGAATGTTATACCGATGAAGATCACATAAAAATATTTGGAAAAATCAGAAGTATTGATTTCAATATGGGTCAGGATCCCTAATAGACCTTGAGATGAGGAACTCAGATGACGTAATTAAAAAAAAATATTAGTCCGCCATACAATTGTGGATGCTGTGATTTTAAAAATGGACATAAATGAACAATAAGAACTGTTTTATAGAGCTGATGTGATGAGAAAAGAAAGATGTAGATTTGACCTGAAATAAATTATTAGAAAGGACAATTTTTTTATTGAATTTTATGATCAGAATTTTGGGATTATTTCATGAGGAGAGTGACATTTTTCACCATCTTCCGGGGTCCAGCAATTTGCGAAAAAAGTAATCTCACTTGCCACCCCGAAAATTTAACCAGACATGTATAAATGTATCAGCTTCGATATGAGCCATCATACATGTTCAAGTAAACGATATGGACTGAGCAACGGAGGAAAACGTTACTATTACGGCCTATGGAGAATTAATTGTAAATGTATACCCAAATTAGAAGCTTAATTCCAGAAGTTTTCAGGCTGATTTATGGATGATTTCACCTTGTACACCACCGAAAATGATGGTAAGTAGTTTTTTATTTATACCTAGTTATTATATAAATGGTTTAAGATAAATATTATTGATAAAGATCAGCAAAAACTCAATGAAATTTTCGCTTTTAAAATGCATTACTGGCACGGGGCTGAACACTTTTTTTAGGCACAATCATAACTTTGTTTACTTCCGAGATATCCGAAAGGAATTTGTTTACTATATTGAAAAAGGCAAGAAATAACTTTTAAATATTATTAAATTGTAAGTAAACATGACACAATATAGTCTTTGTTATGTAATTATCACTTCGGTCTACAGGAATACCTGATAATCATGGGAGATAACACACTTCATACGAGTAAAGTGAGATACATCATCGCATGTGCTTTTATCCAATGATTTGACCCCTGGTCAGTAGATATATGCAAAAAAACAGAAAACACATGTACATGTTTTAAGAAAATCATGAATTATTATTTTTAATGCACTTGAGCAAAACAAAAGATATTGTCATTTCTCAGTGAAAAAGGGGGAGGGTCAAACCTTTTTGAAAACAATATTTCTGCACCGATTCAACTATTAAGCTAGTTAGCTACTACCCATTGCTTCTAATATAAAAGGTTTAAATGAAGGTAACTAAGCCACAAGGGAGAAGCATTTGTCTTTCTTTGTAATTAAACTTTCAAGAAATAGATTTTTCTCTCTCAATAATACTTATGTATTTAAATCAAATGATAACACAGCCTGAGTAATTTTTTTTGGTCTAATTTCAGTTCCAGACATATCATTACTTTTTAACCTGAGATGGCAAACTAGAGGTTTTAAAAAGTCCTGAATAACTGGTAAGCATTTTGTTTTGTTAGGCAAGCTCTAAATTGTTTATTTATGGTATTTATGCAATTGAAATTACAGTCGGTATGTTAAAAATATGCAAATATGAAAACTGTTGCTATGGTCTTGATATTGAATGGAAAGGCTTAGTTACAGATCGTTTCGACTCAATATTTCGAGTTAAATCTTGCGGCAACTGTTTCTCACGTAACACCGCAAACTATATTTAGCACTATTTTGATCTGTCGTTATTTAATGACGCCATAATACATGTGATGTCACAATGTTTCCTTTAAAACCTCATGTGGATTTCTCACTGATAAAAGGTTTTCACTGAAATACATGTTAAAAACATTTTTTCTCAAATAGAATTATGTGAAAGGACAAGTTTTGAAAATTTGCACTATATTGCACTCTAATTATATGATAAGGATGACTTTCCCAGTAGTTTAGAGTGCTTTCCACAGTTTTAAATACCAGATTTCCACTAGTAAGAATAATTATTTTGGTGTTGGTTTTTTTATAAAATCTTCATTTTTGCATAATTTCTCTGCCAAAATGCACTTTAAGACACAAGAAAATTTTATAGAATGCTTTAACAGGGTCTGTGTATTGTAATTAAAGGTTATAATCAGAAGTTTTGTCCTTGTTTTGACTAGTGAATGTATTCTGGAAGAAATTAATTATACATACACATTGTATTCAAAATAAATGAATATAGCGACGAAAGTGTCATTGCCTTATAGTGCTAAAACAACTTTATTTTTTTTCAGAAATGGACAAAAATACACAGATTTATTCAGAATGTTATACCGATGAAGATCACATAAAAATATTTGGAAAAATCAGAAGTATTGATTTCAATATGGGTCAGGATCCCTAATAGACCTTGAGATGAGGAACTCAGATGACGTAATTAAAAAAAAATATTAGTCCGCCATACAATTGTGGATGCTGTGATTTTAAAAATGGACATAAATGAACAATAAGAACTGTTTTATAGAGCTGATGTGATGAGAAAAGAAAGATGTAGATTTGACCTGAAATAAATTATTAGAAAGGACAATTTTTTTATTGAATTTTATGATCAGAATTTTGGGATTATTTCATGAGGAGAGTGACATTTTTCACCATCTTCCGGGGTCCAGCAATTTGCGAAAAAAGTAATCTCACTTGCCACCCCGAAAATTTAACCAGACATGTATAAATGTATCAGCTTCGATATGAGCCATCATACATGTTCAAGTAAACGATATGGACTGAGCAACGGAGGAAAACGTTACTATTACGGCCTATGGAGAATTAATTGTAAATGTATACCCAAATTAGAAGCTTAATTCCAGAAGTTTTCAGGCTGATTTATGGATGATTTCACCTTGTACACCACCGAAAATGATGGTTAGTAGTTTTTTATTTATACCTAGTTATTATATAAATGGTTTAAGATAAATATTATTGATAAAGATCAGCAAAAACTCAATGAAATTTTCGCTTTTAAAATGCATTACTGGCACGGGGCTGAACACTTTTTTTAGGCACAATCATAACTTTGTTTACTTCCGAGATATCCGAAAGGAATTTGTTTACTATATTGAAAAAGGCAAGAAATAACTTTTAAATATTATTAAATTGTAAGTAAACATGACACAATATAGTCTTTGTTATGTAATTATCACTTCGGTCTACAGGAATACCTGATAATCATGGGAGATAACACACTTCATACGAGTAAAGTGAGATACATCATCGCATGTGCTTTTATCCAATGATTTGACCCCTGGTCAGTAGATATATGCAAAAAAACAGAAAACACATGTACATGTTTTAAGAAAATCATGAATTATTATTTTTAATGCACTTGAGCAAAACAAAAGATATTGTCATTTCTCAGTGAAAAAGGGGGAGGGTCAAACCTTTTTGAAAACAATATTTCTGCACCGATTCAACTATTAAGCTAGTTAGCTACTACCCATTGCTTCTAATATAAAAGGTTTAAATGAAGGTAACTAAGCCACAAGGGAGAAGCATTTGTCTTTCTTTGTAATTAAACTTTCAAGAAATAGATTTTTCTCTCTCAATAATACTTATGTATTTAAATCAAATGATAACACAGCCTGAGTAATTTTTTTTGGTCTTATTTCAGTTCCAGACATATCATTACTTTTTAACCTGAGATGGCAAACTAGAGGTTTTAAAAAGTCCTGAATAACTGGTAAGCATTTTGTTTTGTTAGGCAAGCTCTAAATTGTTTATTTATGGTATTTATGCAATTGAAATTACAGTCGGTATGTTAAAAATATGCAAATATGAAAACTGTTGCTATGGTCTTGATATTGAATGGAAAGGCTTAGTTACAGATCGTTTCGACTCAATATTTCGAGTTAAATCTTGCGGCAACTGTTTCTCACGTAACACCGCAAACTATATTTAGCACTATTTTGATCTGTCGTTATTTAATGACGCCATAATACATGTGATGTCACAATGTTTCCTTTAAAACCTCATGTGGATTTCTCACTGATAAAAGGTTTTCACTGAAATACATGTTAAAAACATTTTTTCTCAAATAGAATTATGTGAAAGGACAAGTTTTGAAAATTTGCACTATATTACACTCTAATTATATGATAAGGATGACTTTCCCAGTAGTTTAGAGTGCTTTCCACAGTTTTAAATACCAGATTTCCACTAGTAAGAATAATTATTTTGGTGTTGGTTTTTTTATAAAATCTTCATTTTTGCATAATTTCTCTGCCAAAATGCACTTTAAGACACAAGAAAATTTTATAGAATGCTTTAACAGGGTCTGTGTATTGTAATTAAAGGTTATAATCAGAAGTTTTGTCCTTGTTTTGACTAGTGAATGTATTCTGGAAGAAATTAATTATACATACACATTGTATTCAAAATAAATGAATATAGCGACGAAAGTGTCATTGCCTTATAGTGCTAAAACAACTTTATTTTTTTTCAGAAATGGACAAAAATACACAGATTTATTCAGAATGTTATACCGATGAAGATCACATAAAAATATTTGGAAAAATCAGAAGTATTGATTTCAATATGGGTCAGGATCCCTAATAGACCTTGAGATGAGGAACTCAGATGACGTAATTAAAAAAAAATATTAGTCCGCCATACAATTGTGGATGCTGTGATTTTAAAAATGGACATAAATGAACAATAAGAACTGTTTTATAGAGCTGATGTGATGAGAAAAGAAAGATGTAGATTTGACCTGAAATAAATTATTAGAAAGGACAATTTTTTTATTGAATTTTATGATCAGAATTTTGGGATTATTTCATGAGGAGAGTGACATTTTTCACCATCTTCCGGGGTCCAGCAATTTGCGAAAAAAGTAATCTCACTTGCCACCCCGAAAATTTAACCAGACATGTATAAATGTATCAGCTTCGATATGAGCCATCATACATGTTCAAGTAAACGATATGGACTGAGCAACGGAGGAAAACGTTACTATTACGGCCTATGGAGAATTAATTGTAAATGTATACCCAAGTATGGACATCACAATATGGCAACTAATTACATAACAATTAATTATGTAATAATTATGTCATAATGAAATTATCACAATTTGAAAGATTAATCCTTCTTCTTTCTTTTGGTACCTCATTTATAAAATTTAAAGAAAGATGAGTGGAATTGCAACAGTTTAAAGATGTCTGATTGGGAGTGAAAAATCTTTGTATTGTGCTACCTTAAATCTTTGTTTTATACAATACAGATATATAATTGATATTTCAATTGGAGTTATCTTTCTTTGTCCAGAATAGTAGTTGAATCAACTTAAATCATTGTTTTATACAATATACAATGTATATTCACTTTTTCTACCAACTGATAAATTAAAACAATCTTTACCATTCAGTGATAACAAGCACTTTATTTTACATTTTAATATTTTATGATGTATTTAAATGAGTAGTTATTGTTTCAAACTCCATTAGAAATTTGAATTGAGATCAGTTTTGGAAAAAGGGAAAGGGGGATGTGAAAACAAATGGGGGTGGGGGGTTAAATTTTTCTCATTTCAGATTTCATAAATAAAAAGAAAATTTCTTCAAACATTTTTTTGAGAGGATTAATATTCAACAGCATAGTGAATTGCTCAAAGGCAAAAGATATATTTTAAGTTCATTAGACCACATTCATTCTGTGTCAGAAACCTATGCTGTGTCAACTATTTAATCACAATCCAAATTTAGAGCTGAATCCAGCTTGAATGTTGTGTCCACACTTGCCCCAACCGTTCAGGGTTCAACCTCTGCGGTCGTATAAAGCTGCGCCCTGCGGAGCATCTGGTTGGTTATTATCTTGAGTATTATTATAGAAAGAGATAAACTGTAAATAGCAATAATGTTCAGCAAAATAAGATCAACAAATAAGTCAATATGACCAAAATTGTCAATTGACTCCTTAAGGTGGTATGGGTGTCTTTTCGCCATCTTGGATTGTAAAAAACATGGAATCAAAGGTCCAGTTTTTCAATCAAGTTAGCAAAATTTGATGCAGGAATTCAGATAACTAATGTGAATTTGTATTTAAAAGAACAAATTAACATTATTATAACTTTTAAATATTAAATATTTTTACAAGTAAAGATTACTTTTGCTTGTTTTCTAAACTGTTTTAATTGGCATTTTAAGGGGAGATAACTCCGAAATAGTGCATTTTCTGAAGGAATCTACATGGTATTTTGTATTTTAGCCAGAAAAAAAAAACCTTTCTTTTCTTTTGATATTCCGAATTCATTTTCTAAAAGCTATCTTCTGGTATTGTATTTTCAATTCTATAATTTAGCTTAGTTTCTAATCACATAATGATGTTTTTTTTTCCTGTATAATCCATAACCTGTAGCTTGAGAAAATGCACGATGACCTATCATTTTTATTATGTTTTAACATAAATGGATGTATACTATGTTTTGGTATAGTACGAACAAATTTTATCATTTTTAGCTCACGTGGCCCAAAGGTCCAAAGTGAGCTTATGCCATCACTTGGCGTCCGTCGTCGTCCTAAACTATTTCAAGAATCTTCTCCTCTGAAACTACTAGGCCAAATACTTCCAAACTTTAACTGAATGTTCCTTAGGGTATCTAGTTTATAAATTGTATCCGAAGTTTTGATCTATCAACAAACATGGTCGCCATTGCTAAAAATAGAACATAGGGGTCAAATGCAGTTTTTGGCTTATAACTCAAAAAGCAAAGCATTTAGAGCAAATCTGACGAGGTAAAATTAATTATCAGGTCAAGATCTATCTGCCCTGAAATTTTCAGATGAATCGGACAACCCGTTGTTAGGTTGCTGCCCCTGAATTGGAAATTTTAAGGAAATTTTGCTGTTTTTGGTTATTATCATGAATATTGTTATAGATAAACTGTAAACAGCAACAATGTTCAGCAAAGTAAGACCTAAAAATAAGTCAACATGACTGAAATGGTCAGTTGACCCCTTTAGGATTTATTGCCCTTTATAGTCAATTTTTAACCATTTTTCATAAATCTTAGTTGTCTTTTACAAAAATCTTCTCCTCTGAAACTACTGGGCCAAATTGAACTAAACTTGGCCACAACAATCATTGGGGTATCTAGTATGAAAAATGTGTCCGGTGACCCGGCCATCCAAATAAAATGGCTGCCACGGCTAAAAGTAGAACATAGGGGTAAAATGTCAAAAACCAAAGCATTAAGATCAAATCTGACTGTGGTTGAATTGTTTATCAGGTCAAAATCTAACTGCCCTAAAATATTCAGATGGATCGGACGACACGTTGCTAGGTTGCTGCCCCTGAATTGGTAATTTTAAGGAAATTTTGCAGTTTTTAGCTCACCTTTCCTAAAAGGAAATGTGAGCTTTTCTCATCACTTGGCGTCCGTCGTCTGTCGTCGTTAACAATTTTTCAAACATCTTCTCCTCTGAAACTACTGAATGGATTTGGATGAAACTTAGCATGATTGTTCCTTAGATTATCCTGCACAAAGTTTGTGCTTCGATTTTTGATCCGTCAAAAAACATGGCCGCCGTTACTTAAAATAGAACATAGGGGTCAAATGCAGTTTTTGGCTTATATCTCAAAAACTAAAGCATTTAAAGCAAATCTGACATGGGGTAAAAATGTATATCAGGTCAAGATCTATCAGCCCTGATTTTCAGATGAATCAAACAACCCATTGTTGGGTTGCTGCCACTTAATTGGTAATTTTAAGGAAATTTTGCAGTTTTTGGTCATTATCTTGAATATTAAATTATAGATAAAGATAAACTGTAAACAGCAAAAATTATCAGCAAAGTAAGATCTACAAATAAGTTAATAAGACCAAAATTGTCAATTGACCCCTTAAGGGGTTATTGTCCTTTAATGACAATTTTTCACAATTTGTTCATCATATTTGCTTAAAAAAATCTTCTCCTCTAAAACTACTCAACCAAATTCAACAAACTTCATTTGAATGATCAGTAGGGTGTATAGAATAAAGTTTGTGTTTTATTTTCTATTTCGTCAAAAAACATGGCCGAAGGCATTGTTTACCAGGTGAGCGATTCAGGCTCTTGAGAGCCTCTTGTTAGTTTAGACTCCCATACCACCTAAAGGAGTTATTGCCCTTTATAGGTTTTTGTCTCACTTAAAGGAGTCAAAAAGCGAGACATAGGTATACTGTTTCCGGCGTTGGCGGTGTCAACAATGTATTAGTTTGTGATTAGGTCAGTTTATGGGAAACCACTAGTGATAAGTAAATGATATTTGGTATGCAGTTGTACAATCATTTACATATCTCATTTCCATTGAGATTATTTGGCCCCGCCCCCTCAGCTTAAGTTTTGTGGTAAGATTGGTTTATGGGGAACCACTACTGGTAGGTCGATGATATTTGGTATGCAGTTGTATTAGCATTAGCATATCTCATTGCCATGGAGATTATTTTACCCTGACCCTCAGTTATGGTTAATTGACTTTAAAATTTTGCTTAGTTGACATGTATTAGTTTGTGTTTGTTGGTTTAAAGGGAACTACTTGTGATAAGTCAATGGCATTTGGTATGCAGTTGTAATAGCATTGGCACATCTCATTTCCATGGAGATTGTTTAGTCATGTACCTTCAGTCATGGTTCATTGACTTTGAATATTTGCAAAACTTACATGTTATAGTCCACATTATCGAAATTACAAAAAAGCGAAATATATCTCTGTGATAACAGTTTATTAACAATTTATGTAGGTGTTTGTCATCTTTTACCAAAATCTTCTGAAACTATACATGTATAGACAAATTTAACCAAACTTTTGCTCATTGTTGAAGGCCGTACGGTGACCTTTAGTTGTTAATGTCTGTGTCATTTTGGTCTTTTGTGGATAGTTGTCTCATTGGCAATCATACCACATCTTCTTTTTTATATTAGCTACAATCATCATCGGGGTATCTTGTTTAAAAAATGTGTCTGCCTTCCAACCAACATGGCTGACATGGCTAAAAAATAGAACATAGAGGTATAATCTTTAACAAAAATCTTCTCACTTAATCTACTAGGCCAAATAGATTAAATGTAAGCTATAATTTTCAGTAGGGTATATTGAACAGATATATCATGTTATGGATGGGCGTTTGGGGAAAATACCAGTTGAGGGACTGTTAAATTTGACAAGCCGCTAAGCAAGGGAAATTTGGTCCCAAGACGGGTATTTTAGCAAATACCTCTCCATAACCTCAGCCTCAAACAAATGATATGAAACTTTAAAATATACACAATGCTTATTACTACACAAAACACAAAGTTTGCAATTTGGTAGCCTCACTTTAACCCTTCTATAGTTATACTTCTTTACAAATGGAAAAATTACTTTATTTGCCTCGATTAAATGTTATGACACTTATACACAATGCTTGTTACCACAAAATATAGATAAAAAATTTGAGTAGTGCCACTTTTACCGGTGTGTTCTCATTTCGCCTTAACTGTGAATTCCAGGTAAAAAAGGTAAAAAATATACTAAGGCCAGATGGGAATTGAACTAAGGCGAAATGTGAATTTAGATAAAAATACTAAATAAACAAATCAAACCTCTGTGTTTTTATAGCAATTTAAACAACATGTAATTAGGAAATTGTTTCTCTTGAATGATTATTTTTAATAAAAGTGACCATTTTTTTATTTCAAAAGTTGTGAAATCAGGAAAAATCTACAATAAAAACATTTTTGAGTAGGAAAGTTGCTTCTATTGAAATATTGTTTGTTTCATATTTAATAAAAGTTGAAACGTTTATTTTATTTTATGCAGTTAGAAAATCCAAATAATTTATTTATCCTTTCTTTACATTATGCAACACACAAAAAGTTTAATAAAACAAAAAAACAAACAAAAAATGTCTTCTCACAGACTTGTTTAATTATATAACAGAAACTTTAATAAAAAATATTTTTTTTAAAAATGTGCTAATTACATATTAAATTTGTAAGGATTCCGAGGAACCTGGGGTGGTGTTCTCGAAGCTATCTTAGGATCAGGACGTGTCCTAAGTCTATCTTATGACAAGTCTTTGTCCTAAGTCGTGTTCTCGAAGCTCTCTTAACTTATGATATATCTCATTTTTCGTCCTAACTTTAGGACACCCAATAAGGTGTCCTAAGATCATCCTATCTTCATCCTGGCCTGATAAAGTTTGAATTTCGCTTTTTGCTCATAGTGAACATGAAATGAAACGCACCATCAGTTATTAACCGTATATAAAGAAATTGTGCATGATTTTAAACTTTGAACCTCGTGTTTCACGATACGATTACACTACAAATTTAATTCTCGTTCAAAAACAAATTGTTTTCCAGTTTAAATAACAATCCTTTTTGATATTATTACATTGGTTATTATGCATTTAATTCTGTACATATTATTATAGAATTCGTTAACAATTTTATTAATAGTTTCGTCATTAATAAATGTTTTATCAAAAAATTACTTTAACGATTTAATATTTCGACTTAGGATATGTTTAGGACGTCCTAACATAAGATTCGTCTGAGATAGCTTCGAGACACAACTTAAGAGTGTCCTAAACTGATCCTAAGTCCATCCTTAAATTGGTCTAAGATGTGTCTTAAGACGAATCTTAGGATACTTTCGAGAGGTATAAGGTAAACGGACAGAAAGTCACAGGACAAAAAGTCACAGGACATAGTCACAAATTTGGTAGGACAAAAAGTCACAGGACAAAAAGTCACAAACAATCTGTTCACAATTGTTTTTATATGTAAGAAAAATATCTTGAAATATTTACTTTTTAATACATATATTCATAATAAAGTTTAGGAAATGTGTCATTAAAATTAAAACATAAAGATTTATTTAATTTTAATCAAAAGAAAGATTTCTTGGCACCATGAAGTTATTTGAGTGCCAAGCCACTTTGACATTTTGTTTTTTGAACAATCATTTCATCATCTTTGATATTTTATTGATAAATTTTGTTTACAAAGTTGGTTTATATACAATAGTTCAAGAAAAATACAAAAATATTTTTGTAGAAAAAAGCAAATAAAAAAAAGAAGAAAATAATCAGAAAAAATGAATTGTGACTTTTTGTCCTGTGACTTTTTGTCCGTGACTTTTTGTCTGTGACTTTTTGTCCTGTGACTTTCTGTCTTACATTCTTTCGAGAACACCACCCCAGGTGTCTCACCTTCTTTTGCTGTTAATCGCAGGCTCAACAAAAATGAGGAAAAAAATAGTCCTCTCTATACTATCTTTTGATTGAAAAAAGCTTCTGTCCAAGTTTGGTATAAATCCAGGATAGTTTATGAATCTTATAAATGTTTTTAAAACTTTAACTGCAGACTATTAACTGCAGACTATATGTAATGTAACTGGAAGAAAAGCCAAGTCCATTTATAAGTAAAATACGGGAAAAAAAAACAAAATTTTAACTCAATTTCTTTGTAGATACTAGCTTTTGATGATAAACAAGCTTCTGTCCAAGTTTGGTATAAATCCAGGACAGTTAAAGAAAGTTATTATTTTTTTTTAAACTTTAACCACAGAGTAGAAGTAATGTTTCCTGGCAGAAAAACTAAGTCAATTTATAAGTAAAGTTCTATCATTATAATAATATTATAAAAAAAAAAAGATGAGCCACTCTTTAAAGAATTATTCAAAAAGTGTGACATTGGGAAGACACAAAAAAACACATCTTTTAAAAAGTATTTCAAGGCAGATTTGACATTAGAATAACAAATATCAAACATAATTGCAAAATAAACAAAGAATAACTTAATTCCATTGTTTACACAAGTTCCCATTTCGCCTTAGTTATTTTTTATTAACCTGAAAATGTGTACTAAGGCGAAATGGGATTAATTTTATATAATAATTTTGACAGCTAAGGCGAAATGAGAATAAGCCCTTTTACCAATCTTCATTTATGTCCCGTTATAACTTTATAGTGCCACTTTTTGTGGAGTTTTAATTCCCGGAGGGTATCACTAGCACAGTAGTCAGCACGACATGAATTATCATTGATATGGTCATATTTATAAATTAACTGTTTGCAAAACTTGAATTTTTGAATTACTTAGGCTTTTCTTCCTGAGGAATAGATTACCTTAGCTGTAATACTGGCAATACTTTTGGGAATTTCGGTCCTCAATGCTCTAAGACTTCGTACTTTATTTGGCATTTGTAACTTTTTTAGATTCGAGGGTCACTGATGAGTCTTTTGTAAACGAAACGCGCGTCTGGCCTAAATACAAAATTTAATGCTCGTATCTATGATGAGTTTATTTATCTTCATCTGTGTCTCAAGGACACATTCCCCATTTGTTGATTTTTATGCCCCACCTACGATAGAAGAGGGGCATTATGTTTTCTGGTCTGTGCGTCCGTTCGTCCGTCTGTCTGTCCGTTCGTTCGTCCGTCTGTCCCGCTCGGTCTCACTAATTAGCGACAAGAAGCGTCAACAAGCGACAAGAAGCGACAACAAGAATTATTTTAGCGACAAGAAGCGACAAGAAAACATATTTTTTTTAATTAAAATTAATTATTGCAATAAATATTTAAAGAATATGCAAAATAAAATTGAAATGTGAATGTTTTCATCTTTTATTTGTTTATTGCCTCATTAAACGATATTTATCATGTTTATGCATATTGATTGAAGATGAAAGGAAATTAATGACAATCTTGAGTTTTTAACAGGTTTTCACTATTTACAATGATTGTATATTCTGGCGCGTGTAATTGTATAGTCTGACGCGTGTACAAAGTTGAAGGTGTTAATTGGATGTTATTGTAGCAATAAAACAGGGGACACGCGCCTCGTTAATCTCATTTGATGTTCCACATTCAATTGTGTGTACTGTTATCACCTTAGGGTGAATCCACATTTAATGTTGTTCCTATCAAGGACAATGAATTATACTGTTAGAAAGGAAATTATATTTCATGTTTTTGTTTCAATAAATCCATCAAAGGAAAGTTGACCTTTTTTTGTTTTGTTGACCTTTTTTTGTTTTTGTTTCAATTTTATAGAGTGTGCATTTCCGTTGCTCTACCAAGCTGACTGAAGCCATTCAACTTTTATGTTTAGTATAAAGTAAATTGTCAGCATTTCAGTATTATTCTCGCAAAAGTACGTACTGTGTGCAATTGCTAGAATCTAAAACGCAACTCGGTTTACCTTTGATTAATAAATCAGTTACTAGAGTTCTACAAATAAAGCATCGAATTGACATAACAAGAGTACACTTAGAGCATAGTATTAAGCAAATGAATCAAAATATTATGTTCCATTATGCCCGCTCCATATATATCTCCATTCGTTTATTCATACTTTGACTTTGATGAAAACAGATACATACATTATCTTATACATATTCTTCATATTTAAAAATAAAAAAAAGAAGCTCAATCTCTTTCTTCTTCACAAATGTTTAATTTCTTCATCTACCAATATACTAATATAAACTTCACAATCTCTTTCTTCCTCTCAAATGTTTCATTTCTTCGTCTATCTATATAATAAAACATTTTAATTAGACATATCTGCTCGTATATTTAAAAAAAAAACAACATTAAATACAACTTTCTTTATATCTAATAAAAAAAAGTTTTCTTGTCGCTAAATAGTCTTCTTCCCGCTTCAGGTTAAAGTCTTTGGTCAAGGTACTTTTTGATGAAGTTGAAGTCCAATCAACTTGAAACTTAGTATACACGTGCCCTATGATATGATCTTTCTAATTTTAATGCCAAATTAGAGAATTTATTCCAATTTCACGGTCCACTAAACATAGAAAATGATAGTGCGAGTGGGACATCCGTGTACTGTGGACACATTCTTGTTCTTCTATGAGTTCTGAGATTTTATTCATCAAAAAGAGGTGATTTTCAAGTTATTAAACCATATTTCTTAAAAGAGGGACGAAAGATACCAGAGGGACAGTCAAACTCATAAATCGAAAATAAACTGACAACGCCTGGCTAAAAATGAAAGAAGACAAACCAAACATGACATGAATGTTCCTTATGAGGTGCTGACCAAGTGTTGTTACTTTGTAGCCAATCCATCATCCAAGATGGCCGCCAGCGGGGGACTTAGTTTAACATAGGACCCAATGGGAAATACATACAAATGTCTTCTTTCAGATAACCACTGAACAGAATGAAATCAAACATAGCATGAATGTTCCTTATGAGATGCTGACTAAGTGTTTTTACTTTGTCGCCGGTTCAACATCTAAGATGGTTGCCAGCGGGGGGACTTAGTTTAACATAGGACCCTATGAGAAATGCATACAAATGACTTCTTTTAGAGAACTACTGAATGGACTGAAACCAAACATAGCATAAATGTTCCTTATGAGGTGCTGACCAAGTGTTGTTACTTTGTAGCTGATCCATTATCCAAGATGGCCGCCAGCAGGGGACTCATTTTAATATAGGACCCTATGGGAAATGTATACAAAAGTCTTCTTCTAGAGAACCACTGAATTGAATGGAATCAAACATAGCATGAATGTTCATTTCCTTATGAGGTGCTGGCCAAAGGTTCTTACTTTGTAGCCAAATTTTATCTTTTTTATGTGATTTTAAAAACCCAAGTAGAGTCAGGTGAGCGATACAGGCTCTTGAGAGCCTCTGGTTATAAATTTTAGACTATACGTTTCCGATTTATGCATTACAAAAAGGAGGATTTTCCAGTTTTCTGACATAACTCAAAAGTGCTGCAAGGATTTTTCATGAAACTTTGGTAACTTGATTATATCAGATAAATTTTATTTCCAATAGAGGACCCATTCTAGGCATAGTGAGTACATAGTGAGAAAAATGAGTTAATAATACATGTAGTCATATAAAACAGTATGTTTAGTGGTAATTGACCATGCACCAGAAGCAGCATCACATTCATTATAAAAAAAGCTTTTGAGTTGAGTCCTTCCTCGTGGCTGATGCATATTGTAACGCCGTAGGGCTATGTTTAGTTCTTGTGTACCTTTAACTGTGTAATAAAGCAATTCGTATAATAGTGGGACTTTGACTGTTTATAGTTTTACCGGTCAAAGTAACTTCGTACTTTATTTGGCCTTTTTAACTTTTTTTGTTTCGAGCGTCACTGATGAGACTTTTGTAGACGAAACGCGCGTCTGGCGTATATACAAAATTTAGTCCTGGTATCTATGATGAGTTTAAATCAAATCAAATCAAATCACGTTTATTGTACAAAAACAGGCCTATGATGAGTTTATTTACACCAATATACAAGAAAGGACTGTACTATTCGGACAAGACTACTAAATACAAGAACTTTTAATATAGCCACAACATTATGTTATCTATAAGGGATCGTTGAGTCTCTGGCTTTTGGTGAATATGAATGAGAAAGTTGGATATACAATATATAATTTATTAATTACGTATATGAAATATTTATAATATGTTACAAATAAGACTGTCTTATTAAAGTCAATATATTTCTGGGTAGCTGCCTGATCCTCTTGCACAATGTATTTTTCTGCGGAAAAATATTGGGAACCTTTATATAGATACGGAAGTAACGGCTTCTTTCTTTAACTGATCGTTGTTATGACGCAGTAATATTCTATATTATCATCAGTTATAATGATACACCTGCTTTTAATATACTATACGAAAAAGGCAGAGTATACTAGATTTGAGTTCTTCTGTATGCTGGAACTGGCTGGTCAGTACAAGTATTCTATATACTAGTAACTTGTTCGTTGTTTTTATCCGAAAGTTAACTCTATACATTACAATTGATAAAGTATCTAGCCCGATACGTTACTTATTTGTACGATAACTAATTATAGTCGTATTCAGTGCCTGTTTGTCAATCAACACCCTCAATATAAATGGTCCGTGTAACACTTATCAATTCAAAGTTTTAAAAAGTTTTGAAATTTTAGATTTTTGGAATTTTGATCAAAGTTTTAAAATATTAAAATTTCAAATTGTGTAAAAGTTTTGAAATTTTGAAGTTTTAACCAAATTATTAAAATATTAAAATTCTAAATATCGTTTATAAATTTGATAGTTTAGGATTTGATCAAACTTTTAAAATACTAAACCTATTAACGTGCAATTTTGATTATTTCACTTTTTGAAAGTTTGATTTTTTAAATTTTTTATTAAAATATCAAAAATAGAAAAGGGGCAAAAAGAGGGGTACCAGTAAAAAGCCCAGGGCTGCGTTCAATATCGTAGCTGCTACGTAGTGCTACGTAGATTTGACTATTGAACGTGTAGCTATAGACTAGCTGCTGCATAGATATTGATAGCAGCTACGTAGCGCTAAGTAGCTGCTACGATATTGAACTCAACCCAGATTATCTACCTTGTTCTAGACAGTGTTTGTTTACGTCACATTCCAAAGAATGACAATGACATAGATGTGTGTAAAATTACAATCAATAAACATCTTTAAACGTTATTTATAATGTTTGTAACAAAACCGATGCTAATATGAATTTCTACAACTACAACAATATATATATATTATATAAGATGGTCGTGTGGTCTAGCGCACAGTGCAGGCGAATTGGTGTCAAGATATCTCAGTAGCATGGGTTCGAATCCCGGCGAGGGAAGAACAAAAAATTTGCGAAAGCAAATTTACAGATCTAACATTGTTGGGTTGATGTTTAGACGAGATATATATACATAATGTACACAGCCATGAATCACCATCATTGCTGGTGATCCGATGGATAAATCTGTTGTAGAGTTGTCACTGACTCAGATGTACTTATATATATAAGAATTACATATTCTTTATCAACTTTGAGCCTTACGACTCTTCGTGTAACAAAAATAAATATAAAAAAACAGCCTCGCTGTTCAAGTTTGTTTTTGTCTTTTTCTGAACAAGATAGTTTTTGTAAGACCTCTTCAGGTTCCTGTGCGTACAATAATTTTTCATATAGATATTCAGCGTAAGGTACATGAGTCATGACCGTGACAATATGAACAAATAGTAGTGTTTATATGCAGGTGTCACCAAGGGCAGGTGCTTCAAGGACACTCAAGTCAATACACATAAATATGCTTGAACACTTAAACACTGTACAACACAAGCATTTAAACTAATACTTAAAAATAATTACTTTATTATAGTCCTCCATGTGGCTAATGCACATAAATAAGATTAATATGTGGACTTATCATTTTTTTACCTGGTGGGGGGCTTGTCATTTTGAAATCAAACATACAAAATTTCTTGACCCCCCAAAAAATATTTCACTATTTTTATTTGATCCCCCCAGTAAAAACATTTAAATTTTTTTGACCCCCCTCCTTTATTAAACATGCCAATAACATGCAAAACACTTAACATGGTATTCACGAAAATATTGAAAATGAAATATTGTCAGTGGATTGAGTCCAAAAACTTATTTGAGGGAAAATTGTCTTGAAATATGGCTCTTCCAGGAATATAAGTAGGTAGAGCAAGCCAGTCAAACTATGACATATCGGGAAAAGATGCATTTTTCGACTATTTTTTATCATTCAAACTGATTTAATTTGAAAACGAGTGCATGGACCCTACTTTTTAAAACGACATTTTGTTTCATTTTGCAGGGCGATTATGTGGACCAAATTTTATAAAACTGTAAATAGAGGATTTTTTTTAATTTTGATAAATATACTGCAAAAAAATAAAAAAATGCACATTTTTTTAGGATACTTATAAAATACAAAAATGAAAAATTACCTAACAAAAACAATTTGTGTTTATCTTTTAAAACAAAAAAAGTTATGGCTTACTTTCGAAAGCGAAAATACGGCCACAAATCCGAATTTTGAGCAAAATTTCGGCCTCATTTAACTCAAAAAGTAGCACATGAAGGTATATTTTTTATTACATATTTGATTTAAACAGGCAAAAACTAGCCTATATGGAAATTTTCACCAAACTGTAAATACAGGATCAAAACTGTATCGTAATAAGAGAAATTCTATTATAAGACCCTCTCTTGAACGCTGCTTAAACTTAAGTTTTACGTAAGGCCTAATTAAAATCTCAATAGAATCATTACATTTTTATATCGATAGTTCATGCTTTCAGCTTGAACAATTAAATTACTCATTTATTGTCACATTTCATTCATAAACGTGTGATTAGTAACCTCACAATTTTGATTTATTAGCCTGAAAAGTACAAATTTAGAGGGGGTTAGAGGCATAAATGGACCAAAAGGCATCTTGTAATGAAATCAAAAAGATACATTAGAGGTGCTTATCATCTCATAATCATCTTGTGTATCAAATATTCAACTGTTTGTATGCAGATTATATGAATATCTAATCATCTATTGGAGAGTTTATTGCTCTATATATGTACTATAGTCTTTCATGATGCAGCGTGTCAGATTTGATTTTTTGGACAAAATTTTTAACAAATCGCTGTAGATTTCGTTTTAATTTATACTTAATTTCTCCAAACTATTAAGCTAATTAAAACAAAACTTGGCAGTAATGCTTGTTAATTTAGTGATCAAAATGAGTGAAATTCATGTATGACGAGGGATCATGAAGCACCTATGCAGCTTCCTACATCACCAAAGTCTTGTGATGTTTTTTTTTTAATTGTATATGAATGGTGTTAAAAATATGTTTCGATTTGACTCTTGAAGTATGTGTAAAAAATATTGATCCCCCCCACTTTGAATTTATAAAAATAAAATTGAACTCCCCTTTTCCACATGCAGGAAAAAACTTGATGGTATTTTGACCAGCCCCCCTTCCCAGATAAAAAATGATAAGTGACTAGTCCCTAATATCCAAATGCAGGAGCCACCAAGGGCAGGTGCCTAAAGGACAAAGTCATATACCGTGTAAAATTTCTGTGTAAAAATGCACAAACAGTGGTATGAATAATGAGTATTTTTATGCCCTATTTATGGGCGTTATATTTTCTGGTCTGTTTGCCATCCGTTCGGTCGTCCGTTCAACCGTTCGTCCCGATTCAGCTTAAAGTTTTTGGTCGAAGTAGTTTTTGATGAACTTCAACTTGAAACTTAGTATACATGTTCCCCTATGATAGGATCTTTTTAATTTTAATGTCAAATTAGAGATTTACCCCATTTTCACGGCCCACTGAACAAAGAAAATGATAGTGTGGATGGGGCATCCGTGTACTGGTAACACATTCTTGTTCATTCTTTTTTATGAAAGCACACATTTCATACAAAATATCCTTGTTTTCATTACTCATTAACCAAATAAACTGATCTTTAATTGTCAACATATCAAAATTAGGACAACATATTTCCTAGCACAAAGTAGTAATTTACTTCTCTCATTTAATGAGGTACAAATCAAGAAGAAAATGTAACTCATCTTCAACTTCAGAGCTTGAACATCATATTCCCTTTTCAATCTTCAGCCTTGTCAGATTTGTTCTAATATCAACATTGTGAATTACAGATAAATATTTTTCACAGACAAAATTATTATAATGAAGTACATTAGAGCATAGTTTAATACTAGCATGTATTTGTAATGTCTGCTTCCATTCTTGTAAAAAATAGTTCTTAATAGACTTACTATTAACATTTAGTAAGATTTGATTGTTCATTGGGTTAGCAGGCTTAATAATTTTTAATATCACATTTAAACAACCATACCATGAATTGTTTTCATGCATCAGATAAAAATATTGATTCATGAAAAGCACTCTCAAGCAGTGGAGATATGAACTGATTTCTTATTATAGTATTTGACCATAGCTTTTACAATTTTGTAATATGAAGGAAGTCTGCCCAACTCAGATAAAACAGCTATAATTGTTGCTTTTGAGTGGACACCAAGAATATTATTATTTATTATTACATAGCTTTCATATAGCATCTATCTATAATAAACATAATACTCTAAGCGCATAACATACAAAATTGAAGGAAAATATATATCATAAGGCATACAATAATAGCAAATATATGTATATGTTACAGTAAATAGATGAAATTAGGAATTACATGTAATTACTAAAATTTAGTTATGTTCTTTTTCACGGGTTCAACCGAACATAAAGCATTTCTTTTCTATACAAGGCTTAATAACACAAAACACAAATATACTATGGGATGTAGGTTTGCAGCATCCAGTCTTTTAATAATACATTCGGAACATAATAACATGTGGAAAAAAATTAGAATGGCAGGTGTTACGCCAAAAAACGGTCCTTATCACATTCTCTTCTCTAGAAGTATGATCAACAGCCTGTACAATCTACAAAATATAATTACAAAAATTAAAAACAATTCGCAACTACATTTAAATGAATGAAAAGAGAAATTGATTAAATACTGTAACTTTGGACAGTATACATGTGCATCTATTGAATTGTACAATTCTATAAGAATAATCTTAATATACGTGTGAAAGACAGTACCTATAGAACAACAAGTGTTTTTTAAAACAAAAACAAAACAAAAGTCAAACAGACCTTAACAGCAATTGAATTAAACGTGTAGACTGATTGAATGCAAACTGTCGAATGATTTAATTCCCGCTTAGTTATGCACGGGTGAATCCACCCGTGCAAATTACTACGCATAACGGTATTCGTTAAGCCTTATAGCGAAAAGAAATTTATGAAATACATGTAATTCCCGATGCACATAGTAAATACAAGTAATTCCTAAAACTGCCCAGTAATTACCAGTAATTACTGATTTTAAAATGAATTTTTACACCTATTTACTAACTGTTAAAACAATGTTGTAATATGGTCAACTGATCAAAAGTTATAGTAATACTAATTAGAAAATCAGTGAGTATTCAGCTATCGAAATTTTAAGGGTTTTGCAGAACCCAGTGTCTCGCCTACTTTTGCTGTGAGTCGCAGGCCCAACAAAAATAGGAAAAAAAGTATTTATAATTTTCCTCTAGATACTATGAGGGGGGGCAAGGGGTTTAACTGTTATGCTGTTATGGGGCAATTTAATTCTTTGTTATCTGTTATTTTAAAAATATATTTGTTGTTAGCTGTTATTGTCTTATTCTTTGTTAGCTGTTATTGGACTTTTAGTTTTTTTGTTATCTGTTATTGTGATAATGTATTTGCTGTTAACTGTTATTGAAAATTGGAATGTTAGCATTTTTTTTTTGACAGTCAATATTCGGTATAAATTGAAGATCATTGGACATTGGGGTCTACCACTACTAATATGTTTGTCCCGTATTCAGAGAAGGATTCCATTAACATATACCCATCACAGAAGTGAGGTCCAGGACAATTCAAGTGTATCTTATGATTATCCTTTGTAATAAATTCCATTTTTTTATGAATGTGTATTTAGAATTATCTTATTTTTTGTACGATAATAATGTTCCTTGTTTCCCCTACGAACATATTAAATTAAAACAATTCTTAATATGACAAAAAGGAAAACATATGGCCAGGAATATCTGACAAGGATCTCAATTAAGGACTAGGTCCTAACAACCACTTAACCTTTTATATATATGGTACATAGACTCAGCTCTGTGATTCTTTTCAAAGCAGAACCAAATGCATTGTACAATGAAAGTTCCGACCATGTACTTAGGTCTGAAGCTGCACATAACTCATTACAAACAAAGATTTATTTCGTTTCAAGCCATTGTTTCCCTACTAAACTATGTATTCTATTAAAGAAATAATTCATGGGGGCTTGAATATATCGTTATTTTACCACGGGTTGGCCCTTTATGACAAATATTTTACCCTGAGCGATAGCGAGGGGTAAAATATCGGCATAAAGGGACAACCCGTGGTAAAATTTAGATATATTCAAGCCCCCATGAATTATTTCGATTCTGATAAGACAAATATAGCAATTGTTTTGGTTCAAAGCGCACTAGATGGAGGCAAATATTTGCCGTTCCCATAAATTAACCCACTTTAAGATTGGCGGTAAAGAACGGAGCAAACAACTTTAGTGACATGCTCAAACTATTTACAATAATATATTTAGATAGATTTGGATGAATTTTAATGATAATTTACTTATATATCTTCTATGTATATAAAAAGGGCTTATACCACATTTTAGTATTGTTTGTTTACGTTTCATTCTGGGGATGATTTTCGGTATCAGAAGCGTGTATTTTCCCGAAAAATGCTTAAACTATTACGTTATCATTCTATGACGTCGTGTACTCCATCCATAAACAATCATATGACGTGGGAGTACAATCAGAACAGCCCAACCAATATATTCATATTTTACCACGGGTGTGTACTCAAAGCGTTTGAAGGACGTCATGTTAGAATTACTAGTACACTTGGTACAATAAAAAACCTGATAAAAAATTGTTCAAATAAGGCCTTTGAAAATAGTGGAATAAATTGCTTTTGGAGTGTCAAAATTCTTTCGAAGTACTTGATAAATTGCATGCTTATAATTGGTGCTTTTGATTTTTCTACCCTATAAATACCACTTTGCCTCATAGTCTTATTAAGAAAAATTCAGACACCTCATTAGATGGTCATTTAGAAAAAGTGAGAATATTCAAACTCTTTTAGGTCGTTTTTTTTTTATTAGCAACAAAGGGAGCTTCAGTCAATATATATATACAATACACCAACGTTTCATGAAAACTGCTTAAATAAAGCATTTTTGAGTTCTTTTTGAAAACTAGAAAATACCACCTTTTTCTAATGAATAAAATCCCTTAACTCAATAACATAAAATCTGAAATTAATAAAAATCGAAAAGGAGTTTACAACAATAGATATAAACATTTCAGCAAAGTTTCATAAGAACTGCTGAAAACATTTTTGTGTTAATGTCTGAAAACTGGAAAATCCCCCCTTTTTAATTAATAAAACCCGTTAACTCGTAAACGTAAAATCTAAAATTTATAAAAATTGAAAGTGACCTCATGTTAATAGATATAAACAATGATAAACAATTCACCAAAATTCCTTGCTTTGTGAAAGCATTTTGAGATATTATCAGAAAACTGAAAAAAAACAACCAACCAATTTTATTGAATAAAAACCCATTACCCAGAAACTTAAAATCTAAAATTTATAAAAAAAAAAAACCCAAAAAGGGAGCTCACGTCAATAGATTTAAACAATTTCCCAAAGTTTAATGCAAATTGGTTAAAAAGTTTTTGAGTTAATGTCCGACATGTTGACAACAGACGGACAACAGTATACCATGATACGTTCCGTTAACGAGCGTATAAAAATATTATAATATATTGAGTAGTAATTTAAACACATTCTAGATACATAAATTAATACTAAAAACATAGTCATAGAAAATGGAATGCATTACAAAGGATTATATCCGTAATAAGAAATACTGATTTGTCAAAGACCATATTATTTTAATATTTCATTTACTGTTATCTGTTTTTGTCCATTTTAATTCCTTGTTATCTGTTATGAGCCAAATCAATTTGCTGTTTTGCTGTTATTGGGACCCCCCTTGCCCCCCTAACTATCTTTTGACTAGTTCTAAAAGAATCTTCTATCAAAATTTGTTAAAAATTCAGGATGGTTTATGAAATGTAAACTTTAAACTGCAGGGTGTATGTTATGTTAACTGGAAAAAAAATAGTCCGTTTAAATAAGTAATATACGAAAAAGTATAGTTTTTTTTTAAAACTTCATTTCTAGATATTATCTTATGATCATAAACAAGCTTCTGTCCAATTTTGGTAGAAATCCAGGATATTATGAGAAAGTAATTAAAATTTAAAACAATTTAACCACAGTGTGAATGTAATGTTAACTGGCATACAAACTAAGTCCCTTTATAAGTAAAATACGGAAAAACTTGATTTTATTTTTACAAAATTTACTTCTTGAAATTTATCTTTTGATCATAAACATCTGAAGCTTCTGTTCATGTTTGGTAGAAATCCGGGATAATTTGAGAAACTTATCAAAATTTAAAAAATATAACTACAGAGCGAATATTTGTGGACGCCGCTGGCGACGGAATTATTAGGCTGGTTCGCTATAATGTCTCGCTTTTGTGACAAAAAACGCAGGCTCGAAAAGGAAAAGAATGTCAACATTGAAAGTAAAACAAAAGGGATGGACCATTTAGTTGATTTTTTCAATCCACAAAAAGATAATTCTTATACAGGAAGAAACGATGATAAAATTTTAATGGAGGTATATAAGCTTAAGTTTGGAGGACTTGAAGAACTCATAAAAACACGGAAATATGAAAATGTGACTCTTAACGCCATCAATTTGTATAAATTTGTTTGTGAAGAATGCCAGCTTCATTGCAAATGTCTGACAAAAGAAGTCGCGTAGTAAAACCTATTTTGTAAAAGGAATTTAACTCATGTTATTAGCCAAGTTGATATGCAGAGTATGCCTGATGGAGATTTTAATATAACAAAAGTATGAGATTTTAAGAATTATCAAGATCATTTAACCAAGTTTGCCATAATCTAATGTCTATCTAAAAAAATAGCTGGCTAAGTTGCCTATAAATTTCTCAAAAATGTTTTTCTCAATTTTGAATTGATATCATTGTCTTGCATGCCCAAAATGATTTTAAACAACCATTTTCCAGTTTCAATTCACAAACACTGAAGAGTATGCACTTTTAATGTGCCTTATAATCCTTGATCCTTAAGTAAGCCCTAAAAATCCCTACCCCTTACTTTCTTATTTGATATCTTGAATTACATGTCTTTAATTTTTAAACAAAAATATCAAGTTAGTAAATAGCTGTAAAAATGAAAAAAAAATCAGTAAATACCTGTAATCACTGAAACAACTAGTAAAATTGAGAATGGAAATGGGGAATGTGTCAAAGAGACAACAACCCGACCAAATAAAAAAACAACAGCAGAGGGTCACCAACAGGTCTTCAATGTAGCGAGAAATTCCCGCACCCGGAGACGTCCTTCAGCTGGCCCCTAAACAAATATATACTAGTCCAGTGATAATGAACGTTATACTAATTTCCAAATTGTACACAAGAAACTAAAATTAAAATAATACAAGACTAACAAAGGCCAGAGGCTCCTGACTTGGGACAGGCGCAAAAATGCGGCGGGGTTAAACATGTTTGTGAGATCTCAACCCTCCCCCTATACCTCTAACCAATGTAGAAAAGTAAACGCATAACAATACGCACATTAAAATTCAGTTCAAGAGAAGTCCGAGTCTGATGTCAGAAGATGTAACCAAAGAAAATAAACAAAATGACAATAATACATAAATAACAACAGACTACTAGCAGTTAACTGACATGCCAGCTCCAGACTTCAATTAAACTGACTGAAAGATTATGATTTCATCATATGAACATCAGGCACAATCCTTCCCGTTAGGGAGTAAATACATGTAATTACTAAATTAACTAGTGATAACAGGTATTTACTGAAATGTTTAGTAATTACGTGTAATTCCTAATTTCACCTATTTACTGTAACATATATCTATAATACTAAAATTACGAGGTCCAATTTGTCAGCCGTCATCGGGTAAAAACGACAAATCAAAGAAATCAATTCTATATATAACTAATATAGGACAATGGTGTAGATTAAAAATTACACCACTCCAGACCCTTTTGTTTTCCACATAATTAAAATTGCCAATAATTAACAAGTTCCGGGTCTAATCCGATACCGATACCGATACCAATAGTATATTCATCTGTTAGCTATTACCTTATCTGGACGTTCCGCATTTGACAGGCGCACCACCAAACGGTGTATTTAGGATTTTGCTATATACACGGGTCATAATCAAAGGGCTGACACTACTAAATTCAATCATTGTCAAATTGTTCCCTATTGTAGCTTTATTCAGCAATCAGCAAGACTTTCTAAGATAACTAATATAGGACAATGCTGTTGATTAAAAAATACCCCATTCCTGGATAGCCTGGACCTTTTGTTTTCCAAATACTTTTGTTTTCCAAATAATTAATATTTCCAATAATTGATAAGTTCCAGGTCGACGGGTTCAAGCAGAAAGATTTGAAAGCAGAGAAAACTGTGTATCTTATAATCGACATGACTTTATCAGATGACAATACCAATTACTAAAATAAGGTTTAGGCATAGTTATATACTTTAATTCAGTCACGGACCCGCGATATCACGGGTGTGTACTTGTATATATATGAACATAAGAATGAAACAGAAATTAAATAGAATAATGATGAAAGGGGAACTATATATCACAATGAATACCATAAAAACATATTAGAATATAACAGTCAACCAACAATTAAATAAAATAATGATGAAAATTATAAGTATTTACATTCCCTGCGGTATATACACAAGTAAAACCTATACAAATTTGCATTTAAGGATTTATTCACTTAGCTAAGAGAAAATATAAGGTAGAAATTTAACCAGTAAAACACAGAGAAAAAATAAATGAAACTGTCTCTTAAATAAAAACTTCAAAACTAAAAATAAGAAATTTAAATAAAATAATATATTATATATAAATATACTAAATAAATAAATGATTTGGAAAATACATTGAAGGTATAAAAAGTCATGAGAATTCCGAATGCAATTAGGTTACATCCGGGCACTCTGGTTCTAAACCTTTGTTCCATCTGGGTTTTCTGATTCTGAACCTTGGTTCTTTGGTTCGAAACCATACATGGTAACTGGTTCAACATCCGGATTGTTTGGTTAAGGTAACCCAACTTCTTGAATCCATCTGGGTTCTATTCTAGCACATTCTAATGTTCCCGTTGAACATAACAGAAGATAACCGCAAGTCTCCGAATAAAAAGGTAAAGTAGGTCAAAGACGCTAATTTTTTTTTATAACATTAAACATTTCAGCATCGGCGGCAAAGGAAGCTCTTTTAATTATTTTCATTATTTACGTAAATATGTCTAGACAGTGGCGGATCCAGAACTTTTCCTAATGGGGCTCCATTCATGCTTCAATGATTCCCTATATAATCATCCAAATTTCCCCCAGAAAGGGTTTGGGGGCGCCCCCTGGATCCACCTATGCTAGAAATTTTAAAACCACCCAATTAGGACATGTTGTTTATATGGCTAACGATATCTGCATCTAGCCACTTGACCAGTTGACGACTTGCATATATATTTGATTGCACATTTATTATCAAGTTCGACTGAATTTTATTGAATGGATTTTTGATAATGTCAGATTTGAAAGAAATACATGTGAAGTATATGTTAGAAATCTTTTTGTTCAAAACAGAATGTTAAAAGACATATAAAGGAAAGTTATGATCAATAAGTTGGTAAGCTTTAATTAGTTGGAAACTGAAAAGTTATAAAATATAATAAAATGTATAATTATGTACAATAAATTTGTCAAATTTGATACTCATTCAGTCGTTGTGAAGGGCATGCATATAATCATTCGGCCAAAAACAAAGAAATCAAGATTAAGATTGAATATTTTTATAATAAAATTAAGTGTACATGTGTTAATGACAGTGCTAGTGGGATGTGTATCACCAGAACAATAGTAAGAACTTCTGTGTTGGCGCCATGATTTAGGAACATAAAGATTTACACTAGTCCGTCTGTCCCGAATGTCCCATAAAAACGGGTTCTGCTCTTCTTACTTTAGTTTGCCTCAATCAAATACTTCAAAACTTATACACAATATATAAAAGAAGCTGATGCATGAGTGCCAATGAGAACTCTCCACAAGAGACTAAATGACACAGAAATTAACAATTATACAATGTAGCCTAGGTCACCACACGGTCTTCAACAATGAGCAAGGTTCATACCGCAAAGTCAGCTATTAAAGGCGTCGACATGACAATGTAAAACAATTCAAACGAGAAAAAAAAAACCGGTCTAATTTATGTACAAAAAATAAACGAAAAACAAGATAGGCACGTGCATATAAAATAAGGGGGTTAAAAATGTTAGCCGTATCCCAACCCTCCCTCGTATGTGGCATGAGTGCCAATAAGAACTCTCCACAAAAGACCAGATCACACAAACACTAACAACTATGGGTCATATGCAGCTTTCAACAATGAGCATAGTCAATACCGCATATAGTCAGCAATAAAAGGCACTGAAATGACATTGTAAAACAATATTCAAACGAGAAAATAAACGAACAAATTTATGTACGAAAAATGAACGAAAAACAAGTATGTAACACATAAAAAACGACATTCATTGAATTACAGGCTCCTGACTTACCACAAGCACATACATACCGAATAAGGCGGGGTTGAACATGTAAGCGGGATCCCCACCTCAACACAAAATCAAATTTGAAATTTTTAAGTGTCACTTTTATCGTTCAAGAGTTATCATGTCCCTTTAAAAAATATAAGAAGTGCTGACTCTTTCGTTTCCTTTGTCTTAAATAAGTCTGACTCAATCAAATGTTAGGAACCTTATACGCGATTCACATTACCCCATAACACAGATCTGTGAAGCTCAATATTGGGTCCCGATGGCGTCCCTGTTCATGTTTTTTTAGATGTAAAAAGTTGTGGTACGAGTACCAATGATACAAATGTCAACCCGGAGCCTTGAGATAGGAAAACTGCTAAATCTATTGTTTCCGTTCTTTAACTTTAATTTGCCTCAGCCAAATGTTTTGAAACTTATTCACAATGCTTATGGTCACAAAACGGTCAAAATTACGCGAATCCTGCATCTATATGTGGAAGTTTACTCATTTTTTTCACAAGCAGGGGCATCTGTGATTAATAGACATATTCTACATTTATTTCAGTAATCAGCTTATTTGCTTCCATTGAATTCTTTTTTAAATAAACTGAACTTGCACAATTTTTTTTCAGGATCTCGGTGCAGTTTGGTAACAGACAGTGATATCAAGTTAAATGTGACCAACTTAACAAAGTGTTTCACTAGATTGAGCTCTCTGTCTAAGTGTACTTTATAGGTTCTTAGCATTGAGTTCAGTTTATTGATATGCTTATACCTTCTGTGTGAATTTTTATGATGTAAAAGCAAACTATCTATACCTACATGTCCATGAAATGAAATCTAAGGTAAAATGATTGAAACATTTTGCATTATCTATCACAACTGGCAGCACACGATGCTACTGAATCAGTAAATATTCTTACTTGATATTCACGGAAATCAAAGGATTTCGTTTCATCTAAACCAAATATTCTTAAAAATTGAGAATGGAAATGTGGAATGTGTAAAAGAGACAGTAACCATATCAAAAGAGCAGAAAGCAGTCAAAGGTCACTAATGGGTCCTCAAAGCTGACTATGCGGTATGCGCTTTGCTTATTTTTGAAGGCCGTACGGTGACCTATAGTTGTCAATGTCTGTGTCATTTTGGTCTTTTGTGGATAGTTGTCTCATTGGCAATCATACCACATCTTCTTTTTTTATATCTTCAACAAAGCGAGAAAATCCCTCGTCCAGAGGCGGGCTTCAGATGGCCCTTAACAAAATGTGTACCAGTTCAAACTCCAAATCATAAAATAAACTTACAATTAAAAACATACAAGACTAACAAAAACCAGAAACTCCTGACTTGACGTCAAGGTAATCATATCAGGAGACACATCCAATATGCAAAGGTCAAGAGTCAAAAAGTCATAGTCTGGTCAGAAAAACACTCAAAGCGGATTTTGAGAAAAGGGTCATCGTGGTACACAAAACTAACAATATATCTATATATCTAATATATCTAAGAAGATGTGGTACGAGTGCCAATCATACAGTTAATTCTCCATTTGATTCAAACAAAAAATACAAGTTTTACCTTAAGGGCAAAGGTCAAGCTCACATGAAGTTTCTCGTGCCAATAGACTCATCATCTTAGGACAATACATCTACATGCCACATATTCAGAAGCAAGGTCAATTGAAAATTATATTTTGAGGTGAAGGAAATATACCGAGGAACACACTGCAACATGATGACACACCCAACGTGCATACATGTAGGTCAGGAGTGAAAAAGTCAAAGTCTGATTAAATGTTCCATGTAAAAAAATACACACAGCAGTCTTGCACGAAAGCTCATCATGGTACACGTAACAATGTCTTATGTCATGATGCACTACACATGCAAAATATAGAAAACCTAGGGCTGAGACAGAAACATAAGACATATAACTAAACGCAATTGAATGGTACTTGTATTGCAGGTCACTACAATTGCCTTCAACAAAGAATATATACTCTCGCAACAATACAAAGTTAACCCCGTCTTTCACTAAAGTTTGAGCAGGATTCTTTGCAACGATTACCTTACCGTATATAATTGAGAATCGAGTCGTGCAGTTATGTCAATAAATTAAAACGGTAAGATTAGACATTAAAACACTAAAAACTAGGGTTTACCATTAATGTTTAACCCAACCATATGATAGTACTATGGTAAACTTATGGAAACACATGATACAGTCATGAAATTGAATATTTGAAATAGTACGACCAGAACAATACAAGACAGAATTGTAAACAAAAGAAAGTAATGATACATATCGAATTTTTAATCCCAATGCACAAATTAGGAACCGTAGTTTTCATTCAATTTATTTATCTAAAATGTACGCTTGGGTAAAACAATGGAAATTAACACTGTATATTTATATAAACGATCAATCTTGTAAATAAATGATTTGGAAAATACGTTGAAGGTATAAAAAGTCAAGAGAATTCTGAATGCAATTAGGTTCTATCCGGGCACTCTGGTTCTAAACCTTGGTTCCATCTGGGTTTTTTGGTTCTGAACCTTGGTTCTTTGGTTCGAAACCATGGTAACTAGTTCAACATCTGGGTTGTTTTGTTATAGCAACCCAGCTTCTTGGTTCCATCTGGGTTCTATTCTAGATCATTCTTATGTTCCCGTTGAACTTGGAGAAGATAACCGCAAGTATCCGAATAAAAAGATGAAGTAGGTCAAAGACGCTAATTTTGTTTTATAACATTAAACATTTCAGCATCGGCGGTAAAGGAAGCTGTAAGGTATTTATCTTCTCTTTTAATTATTTTCATTAGGAAACTAGATAAGAATAAAGCATCGTATAGATTTTTAAAATTAACCGAAATATACAGTATATCGAACATCCTTTTATTTAATTCAGTCGTTCTGTTTTCATTTATTTTTCTTTACTCATCCCTTATTTCCGTTAATATTTCTAGAAGTTTCAGTGGCGGATCCAGGGGGAGGGTTCCGGATGTTGGACCCCCCTTTTTTTTGGACGATCAATGCATTTGAATGGTGACATATAGTTGGACCCCCCCCCTTTTTTTGCCCTGGGTTTGGACCCCCTTTTTTAAATGGCTGGATCCGCCCCTGAGTTTTAAAACGACATGTCGTTCAATTGGCCGACGATATGTGCATCTAGCCACTTGACCAGTTAACGACTTGCATATATATTTGAATGATTGCATATTTATTTTCAAGTTCGACTGTATTTTATTGAATGGATTTTTGATAATGTCAGATTTGAAAGAAATACATGTTGCATATTTATTTTCAAGTTCGACTGAATTTATTTGGCTTTGTAATAATGCCAGATTTGATAGAAATACATGTGAAGTATATGTAACAAATCGTTAAAAGACATATAAAAAGAAAGAGATTCATGATCAATTTAAGTTTGTAAGCTTTTTAAATTAGTTGAAAAATAAGCTATTGCAAAAATATTACAAAACTGTATATGTACAATAATTTTTTTCAAATTTGAGACTCCTTGTGAAGGGGATGCATATACTTTTGTGAATCATTCGGCCCCAAAGAAAAAGAAATCAAAATTAAGATTGAATATTTTTTATAATAAAATTGTGTGTGTTTGTGTGTTAATGACAGTGCTAGTGGGGAATTTCTGTGTTGGTGTCATAGTAGTGGAGAGGCATAAGGTGTTACCCTTGTCCGTCCTTCCCAAACATCCCCAAAAAATGAGTCCCGTTCTCCTAACTTTAGTTTGCCTCAACCAATATTGGGAAATACTACAAAACTTATACACAATGTAAAAAAGAAAATGTGGCATGATTGTCAATGAGAACTCTCCACAAGAGACCAAATGAATCAGAAATTAACAACTATAGGTCACCATACGGCCTTCAACAATGAGAAATGTCCATACACAATAGTCAGCTATAGAAGGCTACGAAATGACAATGTAACACAATTCAAACGAGAGAACTAACGTTCTAATTTATGTACAAAAAACAAATATGTATCACATAAACAAACGACAATCACTGAATTTCAGACTCCTGACTTGGGACAGGCACATACAAACAGAATAAGGCGGGGTTAAATTTTTTAACGGGATCCCCATCCTTTACCTAATATGGATTGAGTGCCAATGAGAACTTTCCACAAGAGATCAGATGACACAGGAATTAACAACTATAGGTCACAATACGGTCTTCAAAAATAAGCAAAGACCATACCTCATAGTCACCTATAAAAGGCACCGAAATGACAATGTAAAACAATTCAAACGAGAATAGAGACGGACAAATTTATGAACAAAAAATTAACGAAAAACAAATATGTAACACATAAACAAACGACAAACACTGAATTACAGGTTCCTGACATGCGACAGACACATACATACCGAATAAGGCGGGATCCCCACCATCCCCCTAACCTAAGACAATGCTTATTACCACACAGCACAAAATAAAATTTGAAATTTGGTAGCGTCACTTTTACCGTTTATGAGAATTCGTGTCCCTATAGAAACATAGAAAATGCTGAATTTTTCGTTTCCGTTCTCTTAAATAAGTTTTACTCAATCAAACGTTATAAACCTTATACGCAATGCTTATTACCACATAACATAGATCTATGACGTTCGATATTGGGTGTCGTCACTTTTACTGTTCATGAGTCATTAGATGTAAGAAGATGTGGTACGAGTTCCAATGATAGAAATGTCAACACGGAGCCTTAAAATAGGAAAAATGCCAAATCTGTTGTTATCGTTTTACAACTTCAGTTTGCTTTAACCAAATATTTTGAAACTTATACATAATGCGTATGGTCACAAAATAACGTGAATGTGGAAGTTTACTCATATTTTTTCACAAGCAGGGGCATCTGTGGCCAATTGACATATTTTACATTTATTTAAGTAAACAGCTTATTTACTTCCATGGAATTTTACTTCTAGAATAACCTTGCATATTTTTTTCAGGATCTCGTTGCAGTTTGGTAACAGACAACGATATTTTAAGTTACATGTGACCAGCATAACAAAGTGTTTCACTAGATTGAGCTCTCTGTCTAAGTGTACTTTAAAGGTTCTTTGCATTGAGTTCAGTTTATTGATATGCGTATACCTTCTGTGTGAATTTTTAAGATGTAAAAACGGACTATCCATATCTACATGTCCATGAAATGGGTCTTAAACTAAGCGTGAAAATCCCTCGACCGGAGGCGGGCTTCAGATGCATGGCCCCTAAACAAAGTGTGTACTAGTTCAAACTCAAAAACATAAAAATGAACTTACAATTAAAAACATACAAGATCAACAAAAACGGAGACTCCTGACTTGTCGTCAAGGTAATCATACCAAGATACACACCCAATATGCAGAGGTCAAGAGTCAAAAAGTCATAGTCTGGTCAAGAGTTCCTTATAAAAAAAACACAAAGCAGATTTCGAGGAAAGGGTAATCGTGCTACACAAAACTAACAAATATATCTTTATATCTGAAATAGATATACTAAGATGTGGTATGCATGAGTGCCAATCAGACAATTCCTCATTTAGTTCAAACAAAATATACAAGTTGTACATTGAGGGCAAGGTACAGCTCACATGAAGTTTCTATTGCCACTAGACTCACCATCTTATGACAATACATCTACATGCCACATATTCAGAAGCAAGTTCAATTGAAATTATATTTTGAGGTCAAGGTAATATACACACTGTATCCCGATGACACACCCAAATGATCAAGAGTCAAAAAGCCACATTCTGGTCAATAGTTCCATGTCAAAAAAATACACAGCAGTCATGCATGAAAGTTCATCATGGTACACGTAACAATGTCTTATGTCGTGATGCACTACACATGCCAAATACAGAAAACCTAGGTCAGAGCCGGAAACACAAGACATATACATTTTGTAACTAAACTAAATAGAACGGTACTTGTATTGCAGGTCACTACAATTGCCTTCAAAATATAGAACATAAACTCTCGCAACACTGCAAAATTAAAACCGTCTTTCACAAAAGTTTAACAGGATTCTTTGCAACGATTATCTTACCACTATCATCTGAGAATCGAGTCGTGCAGTTATGTCAATAAATTAAAACGGTAAGCACTAAAAACTTGGGTTTACCATTAATTTCAAACCTTACCATGTGATAGTTCTATAGTAAACTGATGGAAACACATGATACAGTCAGTAAATTTAATATTTGCAATAGTACGACCAGAACAATACAAGACAGAATTGTAAACAAATGAAAGTAATGATACATACGAAATTTTTAATCCCAATGCACAAATAAATTAAGGAACACGGTAGTTTTCTTTCAATTTATTTATCTAAAATGTACGCTTGCGTTAAACAATGGAAATTAACACTGTATATTTATATAAACGATCAATCTTGTAAAATAAATATAAATAATAAAAGGCCCTATCCCTTAAAGACGATGAGCTCTGTTTTGTCCTGATTCAGTTTCAGCATATCTGAAGTCATCCAATCGCTTAACTCTGACAAACACGCTTTCAAACGGTCGGATAGATCGTCCCAGTCACCTTCCGGTTTAATAACTTGGTATGCCTGAGTGTCGTCGGCATATGAGTGGTATACAGTGGCGGATCCAGGGGGGGGGGGGGGTTCCGGGGGTGCGCACCCCCCCTTTATTTTTGCCGATCAATGCATTTGTATCGGGACATATGTTTTGCACCCCCCTTTGCCCTGGGTGCCCTGGGTTAGCACCCCCCCTTTCGAAAATTCCTGCATCCGCCCCTGGTATAGCATTTTATGTCGCCTGCATATTTCACCAACAGGTTTCGAGTACATGCACTGCAGTACAACTTTGGTCCTAGAACAGAGCATTGAGGCACACCATATAGAAGAGCTGTTTCTGTAGAATGACGTGCTCGGTATGCAGATTGCAGATTTTCGTGCAGATTATTCGATTCTATGTGGTGTTCAAGCAGAGATGAAACAACTTTTTCCAAGACCTTCGACAAAAACGGAAGGTTTGACAGCGGACGGTAATATTTTAACACTTCACGATCTAGACTAGAATGGTCGAACGAAAGCTTGCTTAAATGAAGATGGCACCAGTGATTCTGACAACGAGCAATTAACAATGTTTGTCATTGCCGGTAGAAGTTCGTTTGAACAAGATTTTAGTAAATATATAGGTAGGCATTGGATCTAGTTCACAGTGTTTTGATGGTGCAGATTGTATGATCTTCGTGAGTCCCGAAATGGTTGTTCGTTTGAATGATGATAAATGTTCACCGTTAAACTTTTCGTCTGATTTTATAATGTCGCACATAGTGATGGAGCTTTTATTAGATGCGCTTAAATTTGCCCGAATCGTTTCAATCTTGTTCATGAAAAACTGACAGAACTTGTTAGCAAGGTCTTTTTCATCTTTATGCGATGGTAGAATTGCTTCTTGCTTTTCTCCCATAATGCGTTTACTTAGTTGAAAGAGTTGTTTCTGATCGTGTTCAGCTTCTTCAACTTTGGTTGAATAGTGTTCTTTTTAACATCGGATAAGGAGTTAGTTCGCATGTACACAAGCATCCCGATGTATCTGCTGATGAACGGTCAAATTTGTTTTCCGCATGCGGCGTTCAGCTTTACGACAATTCCTTTTTAGCTAACCTGACCTGAAAGGTCAAGTGAGCTTTTCTCATCACTTGGCGTCCGTCGTCCGTCGTCCTGCGTCCGTCGTCCGTAAACTTTTACAAAAATCTTCTCCTCTGAAACTACTGGGCCAAATTCTACCAAACTTGGCCACAATCATCCTTGGGGTATCTAGTTTAAAAAATGTGTGGCGTGACCCGTCAAACCAACCAAGATGGCCGCTATGGCTAAAAATAGAACATAGGGGTAAAATGCAGTTTTTGGCTTATAACTCAAAAACCAAAGCATTTAGAGCAAATCTGACATGGGGGTAAAATGGTTGATCAGGTGAAGATCTATCTGCCCTGAAATTTTCAGACGAATAGGACAACCTGTTGTTGGGTTGCTGCCTGTGAAATGGTTATTTTAAGGAAATTTTGCAGTTTTTGGTTATTATCTTGAATACTATTATAGATAGAGATAAACTGTAAACAGCAATAATGTTCAGCAAAGTAAGATCTACAAATAAGTCAGCATGATCAAAATTGTTAGAGGACCCCTTAAGGAGTTATTGCCCTTTATAGTCAATATTGAACAATTTTTCGTCATTTTTGTAACTTGTATAAAAATCTTTTCTAAAACGACTTGGCCAAATTTAACCAAACTTGGCTACAATCATAATACTAGGGTATCTATTTTAAAAAAAAGTGTCTAATGACCCCGCCTACCAACGAAGATGGCCGACATCAGTAAACACATTAACAGGTGAGCGACACAGGCTCTTGAGAGCCTCTAGTTTATGTTTACAGAATTTTAAATGCAGTTTTTCTGCATGACGTTTATCATAAATTTTGATGAAAGGTTTTAAACAAGCCATTTCTAAATTTAGATGTCAATTGATTACTAGTAAACATTCCCCACATCTCACAACCATATAATAGAATTGATTTAAATGTACATAGCACCAACTATAAATGATAATAACACCAACTGTACCATGAAAGTAATTCCTATGGGTTTTTGATCTATAGCAGGAATAAGTTGCTGTTACTGACGACAAAATGGAGGTTGAGTTTGAAATTGACCATTTTCACTTATGCCATTCAAGAATCATGGTCCTTCAAGTGATTGATTAGAAAATATGTATAGAATGTGACAGGTCTAAAAGCTTGAAAGTGACTTTCTAAATACAAAAAAAAACTGATTTTCATAGGGATAGTGATCCGGCTGTGGCAGGGTTAACAGACTTCTTAACGAGTTCTGTACCACGGGATCAATATTATCGGCCCAAAGTCATGCTCCTTTCAGTGCCAAAGGGCCGATGAATTGGCCAATTCAAATGGTATTATAAACTACATAATGTACTAAGACCTCACAGCTTTTGCTGTGCATGGCTGTTCTGTTTCTAGGATAAACAACTAGAAATTTATTGCACAACTTTATTTATATAATAAACCGAAAAGACATCAAATGGATGCGTAGTGCATCATTCTAGTGTAAGGTGAAAACTGAAAAGGAAAAAAAAACAACCTGTAAAATTATGATCAAAACATCATAAAATTTTTCTCTGCTCAACAGTACAATGAAAAAAAAAATATTAATCAAAAGTGTCCCAAATGGGGTGTCATACATACATCAAGTAGTGAGGAATATATAAAGTGGCGTTCCATTGATTAAAAATTTCCCAGTATCTCAAAAATGAACTTTACAATATGAATATCAAATACTAAAAATTACATGGTCAGTAAAATATGTTTGAAAATATTATCCATTTAAAAAACTTACCATATACGAGAAGGTGAGGAAAGAACATGAAATTATTGTCATATTGTTTATGAAACAAAGTAGAAAGTGATGAGATGCAACAAAATATGGAGTCAAATTTGGTTCATAAATTCTGGAGACAGAACACTTCCTTTCTGATAATCATTGATTTTACTCTTTATAAAATGCATAATAAACACAACATTTTCTAATCATCTGCTTAATAAAATATAGACCCTGAACTTTTATATAAATATTTCAACTTGGACTACCAGTACCAAATATCATTATATAACTTAACTTTATAGAGATTTTCAAAATGACATATTATATACATTACAAGATGCTTGATTTCTTGATTGACAACATATTTGTTACTTTCGGAGGACGTGTTTTTCAACAGACTATCGGCATTCCAATGGGAACCAATTGTGCCCCTCTTCTTGTCGACTTGTTTCTTTATTACCATGAGGCTGACTTCATACAGGAACTTCTTAGGAAGAAAGATAAGAAATTAGTAACATCCCTTAACTCTACTTTCCGCTATATAGATGATGTTCTCTCACTAAATAATTCAAAATTTGGTGACTATGTTGAACGCATCTATCCCATCGAACTAGAGATAAAGGAAACAACAGATACAGTATAATTTCTGTTCTCTTGTGATCACAGAACTTCCATTAGTGACAAGGTTCCAGTGCAAAATATAGTTGACATGCATTTTGTGTCCGGACACATGGACACGACTATAAATTACAAATATTGAATATGATAATTCAGTTTAAAGGCTTGATTTAATACAAATGACCAAATGACAAATGACACAAATGAAAATTATTTATCATGCTTCAGTGATTCCCTATATAATCAACCGATTTTATCTCACAAAAGATTCATTACACATTCCATCAACTCACGTCTCAGTCCTTACAGCTGACAGGACGTGCTGGATCAGCTCCTGGTTATCCGTTGGCTACAACACGTTACGCTGCTCAGATGGTTCAACGACAAACTGGTTTATGAGACCCGCGTCAGCGACATTATGAAATCCATTGTGGATGGGTGAGTGCCATATGCTGCACAGACGTCCGAGGGCTATGTGTTTTGTAGTTATAGTGCAATTTGCAGTCATCTACTACAGAGTCAATGATCCATCTACCAACAACATAGTCGTGGTTAGTGGGCTGCGCAGTTGATCAAGCTGGCCCTGAAAGCAGTCGTTGTGGAGTCCATATGGAAAAGAAACATTTAAATATTAAACACCCAAACCAAAACAACTCACAAAACCAATATGGCGGCCTACAAAAAATGGCGTCCTCACCTGTTCCTGACCCATCGCAGAAAATATTTAAAGCTCACCAAACGCCTTCGGGCACCGAGCCGACCGTGCAAGGGCTAAAAAGCCAGTCAAGGACGTTAAACACTTCCATCAGTCACAAAAGGGGGCAGCCTCCTCCTGGTCCGCCTATGATAGATCAATGATATTTTGTATGAAGTTGCATTAGTTTCAGTACATAATAGTTGGACGACTGAAAATTTATCTGGAATTTGATGTGCATTATCCAATCTGCAGTAGATAGCAATATAAACAACCCAGTGTTTCATTTGATACGTCCATGTCTATAGAAGAAACGAATTGATAAAAACGTTTCTTATATGAAATAGCGATATTGTCTAATATCAACGAGTTGCAACTAAATTAATTTATGTACCATAAAAAGCAAAAAAAATAATATTTTACACATCCAATGTGGGAAATTTCAGAACAATCATATTTAACACGACAAACGGCAAAAATTCAACAACTCCGGTTTTATAATATTCTTTTATTCTATCATGCTCTCCATAAACGCTACAATTTGGAGTACATTTTTAACCTTCAAAATATACTTGCAAAATTCTATATGGAAGGATTCAATAATATCATTGTTTTCTTAACCCCATATAACACTATAACAATATAGGTGCAACCATTGCATCAAATAATTGTAACAAAATATCAATTGGTAAACAAAGCTTTCTAGCTTTACACAAGACTTGTACATATAACATGGACTTTTTTGTCTATTGGACAAGTCTAGCTTTATTTTTTTTTTTAGCTAACCTGACCTGAGAGTTCAAGTGAGTTTTTCTCATCACTTTGCGTCCGTCGTTCGTCGTCGTCCGTCGTTCGTCGTCGTCCGTCGTTAACTTTCACAAAAATCTTCTCCTCTGAAACTACTGGGCCAAATTTAACCAAACTTGATCACAATCATCATTGGGGTATCTAGTTTAAAAAATGTGTCCGATGACCCGGTCAACTATCCAATATGGCCGCCATGGCTAAAAATAGAACATAGGGGTAAAATATAGATTTTGGCTTATATCTCTGAAACCAAAGCATTTAGAGCAAATTTGACATGGGGTAAATTTGTTTATCGGGTCAAGATTTATCTGCCCCTAAATATTCAGACAAATCGGACAACCTTTTGTTGGGTTGCTGCCCCTAAATCTGTAATTTAAGAAAATTTTGCAGTTTTTGGTTATTATCTTGAAAATTATTATAGATAGAGATAAACTGTAAACAGCAATAATGTTCAGAAAAGTAAAATCTACAAACAAGGCAACATGACCAAAATGGTCAATTGACCCCTTGAGGAGTAATTGTCCATTATATGGGGACGAAGTCCCCAATAACAGTAGAAAATTCAATAAAAAAAAAAATTCGGGAAAATTTCCCGAATTTTTCATTGTACTAATGAACTCAAAATCGTTCAAATCTTTTTTTGTCGCCTTTTTGAAATCCCGGACCGGCGCAGAAATCTACAATATACTTCCTTTTTCCGGTCTCGTTATGAATCTTTGAGTAAAATATATATTTATCAGTCTAGTATAAATAGGAAGGAACGCAATACCAATTTCATTTTTTAAAATAATTCTTTGTTATGAAAAAACGTTACCTGATGAAAGCGTTTTTGTTAACATTGCATATGACGTCATAATTTAAATAACGTCACAACTAAAATCCCTAACAACAGAACCAAAATCGGAAACGTTACGGTATTTCCGTTTTATTTTTTTAACAAATATTTTAAAAGTTACAAAAAAATAATTCATACAGACTTCGTCCCCATTTACAGGTAATGCCTGCCTCATATTAGTAAATTTATAACAAATTTTCGTAAATACATTTGTGTAATCTTACAAAAATCTTCTCCTCTGAAACTACTGAGACAAATTTAAGCAAACTTGGTCACAAAGGTCGTGAGGGTATCTAGTTTTAAAAATGTGTCTAATGATCCCGCCAGCCAACCAACATGGCCGACATGGCTTAATATAGAACATAGGGATAACATGCAGTTTTCTCTTTTATCTCTAAAATGAGAACATTTAAGCAAATTTGACTGCAGAAAAATGTTCATCAGGTCTGTTAAAAAATGTTCAGAGGAAGCAGACAACCCGTTGTTGGTTTTGGCTATTATCAAGTGGGCGACACAGGCTCCTTGACCCTCTAGTTTAATTTACCTTTCCTTGAAAAAAAAACTTACTGAAAATCTTCTATATCAGATATTTGTTCGTTATTATATAAAAACCGAATATTGCGTTTCCGCTAATTTTTCAAAGTTCCAATACTACGTTTCCGGAAACTTAAAGTATACGTTTCCAGAAATTGTATTTATAAATTTTCCGGAAATTTACCTGGTAGTAAATTATAAATATTTGAGTATATTTTAGATAAATTATTTATTATATATGGGGAAATCAAAAAAAAAAAAAAAAAAAAAAAAAAAAAATCGGGAAAATTTCCCGAATTTTTCATTCTACTAATGAACTCAAAATCGTTAACTTTTTTTTCAGCTCTAGTTCCTGTTCCGGTTTTCCCCTCATTTGCGCAGAAATCTGTCTTGTTTGCATGAGACTTTGAAAAGAAAATTATATGTATCAGTCTAGTAAAATATAAGATTGGAACTCAATACAATTTCATTTTTAATAATTGTTTGATTTGAAAAAAACGTTACCTGATGGAAGAAAATTTTCCCGAAATTTTCATTGTACTAATGAACTCAAAACCGTTCAATTTTTTTGATGTCATGTTTTGAATTCCCGCATCTGCGCAGAAATCTACAATGTACTTCCTTTTTCCGGTCTCGTGTGTATGAAACTTTGAGTAAAATATATATTTATCAGTCTAGTATAAAATAGGAAGGAACGCAATACCAATTTCATTTTTTTAATAATTCCTTGATGTGAAAAAACGTTGATAGCGTTTCTTTGTTTGCATTGCATATGACGTCATAACTTAAATAACGTCACAACTAAAATCCATAACAACAGAACCAAAATCGGAAATGTTACGGTATTTCCGTTTCTTTTTTTTTTTAACAAATATGTAAGTTACAAAAAACTAATTCATACATACTTCGTCCCCATTTACAGGTAATGCCTGCCTCATATTAGGGTTATTGCATGAATATTATACAATTACATTCTTTTGATGAGGTGAATATGCGGTTTTATCGTCCTTCCCTCTGCCTATTAGTATATCACCTTGCTCTGTTGCTCCGTAATTCTCGTATCAAGACTTCAAAACGATACCAGGCATTATCAGCGACGTCACAATGTGAGAGGAGAAGTTATCAGCGACGTCACAATGCGTGAGGAGACGTTATCAAGCTTGCTTTTGTCAAGCGTAAAACTGTGTTAGGGAGAAAGAAACGACCAGTAATAGCACGATAAAAAGATAATCGGGTTTTCTTCGTATAGATATCGTAAAATATCAGCCGCTCGACACAATGTAAAACTTTTTAGCTCGTTCGCTACGCTCACTCGCCAAAAAGGTTCACATTGTGGCTCGCGGCTGATATTTTACGCTATCAATGTGTAGAATGTGTGGATTCACCCGTGCATACCTAAGCGGGAATTAAATCATTCGACGGTTTGCATTCAATCAGTCTACACGTTTAATTCAATTGCTGTTAAGGTCTGTTTGACTTTTATTTTGTTTTTGTTTAAAAAACACTTGTTCTTCTATAGGTACTGTCTGTCACACGTATATTAAGATTATTCTTATAGAATTGTACAATTCAATAGATGCACATGTATACTGTCCAAAGTTGCGAATTGTTTCTAATTTTTGTAATTATATTTTGTAGATTGTTCAGGCTGTTGATCATATTTCTAGTGAAGAGAATTTGATAAGGACTGTTTTTTTGGCGTAACTCATGCCATTCTAAAAAAAAATTTCCACATGTTATTATGTTCCGAATGTATTATTAAAAGACTTGATGCTGCAAACCTACATCCCATAGTATATTTGTATTTTTTGTATAGAAAAGAAATGCTTTATGTTCGGTTGAACCCGTGAAAAAGAACATAACGGGAATTATTTAGTACTTGCTAACAAATGCCATTGACAATTATGAATCAATTTATAGTACAACAAACATGGTGTAATAATGATCATAAAACTCTTCCAAATTTTCAATGTTTCAAAATGCCTCTATAGGAAACGTTACCATAAATATATATGAAGGTAGTGGTGCTGTTGTTGGACAATTAAAGTATATTTGATTCATAATTTAACTTCTTTATAAAGTTTTTGATTGTTTTAGTTATTGCATTTGTTTATTTGCCTTACATAAAACTATTGTCGGAAGTATATGATAAAGCGATTAATACATGGCCTTTTCCATATCAGCCTGGGTATCATCCCTCGACCCATATCAGCACCTCGACTCCGTCTCGGGCTGATATGGGGGTCTCGGGATGATACCCAGGCTGATACGGAAAAGGCCATGTATTAATCTCTATTTATCAGATTATTACATGTCATTTTTACATATCGCATGTATTATCAGCCCTAGGTTCAATATAAGCCGAAGAGCCGCATAGCTCGAGGGCTGATAATACATGCGTTATGAAAAATTACATGTTCTGATATTTTTATCATATACTTCAACAATCGGAAGAAAAATATATTGATCCTTTTAAGTGGCTCTCAAATAAAAGTTCAACGAGTGAAAAGTTTACGGACGTCGGACCCCAAAATGTAGTACATCCGATCATATGACATCTATCTGGCATATGTCTCAACGGAATAGAGAGACAACAGGATGATATATATTCTTATATGGACGAACAAAAAAAATTAATTCAACAATTTACATAATGAAAACTAGAAAAGTCAACATTATTAAAGCAACTTTCTTAATTTAATATGTTGAATTTTTTTTTACAAATGCATTTATTTTATCATTTGTTTGTTTGTTTTTTTTTCTCTATTTTACACATTATATTTTTCTGTATCCAAATAATTGTTTTTATTTCCTACTTTGTAATGTTTTTCACCGCAAACGTACATTTGAGGTGTATTTTCCTGAATTTGCCGAGTATCACCGATTGCCATGCGATAACGATATGTCATTGCACCAGCCTTGACATATATATTTAATCTAAGCATCAAAAGTGGTAAATTTCCAAGTATTTTTAAAACTGCAAGAGTTTGCCCAATTTTTAAAAGTGGCGATGCCTGTAATCCTGATAATTATAGACCAATAGCAGTTTTGCCTTGTCTCTCAAAAATCATAGAACGACATATAGCTAATAGTTTGTATATATTTTTAAATAGTAATGACCTTCTTAATACTACACAGTCAGGTTTCAGACCTAAACATTCGTGTACTACTGCACTTACTTAATTAGTAGATGAATGGTTAGCAAATATAGATAATGGAGAGATAAACGGAGTTATATTTTTAGATTTAAAGAAAGCTTTTGATCTGGTTAATCATATAATTTTATTAAAAAAACTTGAATATTATAATGTTTCAAATTGTACACTAGACTGGTTTAAGTCATACTTGTTTAAACGAAGCACACAAGTTAAGGTCAATAACGTCATGTCTAATACTAAATGCATAAAAACTGGGGTACCACGAGGTTCTATCCTGGGCCCTCTGTTATTTATTTTATATATTAATTAATGATTTACCACTTAATATAGAACATTCATTAATAGATTTATATGCAGATGATTCTACATTACATTGTAAAGGTAATAATTTACTTCAGTTAACTTCTAACCTTCAAAATGATATTCATGTAATTGAAAACTGTATGAAATTAAATGCCAAAAAGTGTAAATCAATAATTATTGGTTCGAAACAAAGGCTTTGTTCAACTGGAAACAGTTTAGATATCAATATTTCAAATGAACAAATAGAAAATGTAGATTGTGAAAAACTTCTTGGTTTATATATTGACAAAAACCTAAATTGGAATCAGCAGATAGATAAAATGTCATGTACTATATCAAACAGAATCAATTTATTACAAAAGATAAGAAAAAATTTACCTATGCATATACGTATTATCTATTTTAATGCTTATATTCTGCCATTATTTGATTAGTGTTGCAATATATGGGAAAACTGTTGTGAAAGTGGAACAAATAAACTTAATAAGTTATTAAAGAAATCTGATAGGGTTATAGTAGAAGCTGACATAATGACATCATCCAGTTTATTGTTTAATAGTTTACACTGGCTAAATGTGGAAAAACGCATTCAATACCAAAAGGCAATACTTGTATTTAAATCATTAAATGGTATGGTTCCTAACTATTTACAAGAAAATTTTCATTTTACTGATAATCAAAATTATAACTTACGTTCAGCTGATGAAAAACTATAAAATCTTTTAAAAACCAAAACCAAATTTTTTAAAGAAAACATTTACATATTCAGGTTCTCAAATATGGAACAGTTTACCAAATGAAATAAAAATGAGTAATACACTTGTATCTTTTAAAACAAAATGTTACAAATTTTTCATCAATTGTGCAAATTAATATGCTTTTTCATTATTATTTAAATACAATAATATAACTTTATAATACTCTGTGTACTTATAAATATGTTATTATTATTTTGAGGACTCTCAGGAAGATTAGTTTTAACATCCTCTTGAAATAAAGATTATTTATTTATTTATTTATTTAAAGGCATATGATAAAAGTCGAAGCATGTGATAAACTTTTCATATCAGCCCGCTAAGCACCACTTCGAAAAATATGGAATTTACGTAAATTTAATGTATTATCATACGGTAAAAATCATATGTCATCCCGTCTAGGTATATGATAAAACAATGGTATAATTGTACCCCATGATAAAACTTATTTGTACATATATTTATTCATTAAATTTAAAGAATTGCCTTAGTGACATGACTTTTGTTATCAACTGCTTCCGTTTCATATCAGCTACGTTATTAAAGTCATAAGAAACCTCAAATAAAAAAATATTGCGTATGTTTTTTCAAAAACTCAATGGATAGTTTTCATTATAAAACTTATGTACATATACTTTTTTCTGAAGAAAACTCTTTAATTTGTTCATATTTAGAAGAAGTTTACTTTATTTTATAATTGCCTCCGTCCAGGACCCGACATATTTTCCGTATGCTAAGTGACCTCAGTGTGACCAATCTCGTAAAAATCCTGTGATCGCATTACGCATCCATGATGTCCTTAAAATAAACTAGTATCTGATTGTACATGTTAAACACGTGCTCAATATCCATTCGTTTTTGTTGATTGTTGACAATTAGGTGACAATCGTTAAACTTCGGCTTCAAAACACGAATGTTAATTACCAACAACACTGACTGATTGAAAAAAAAAATTGACGATTATACGAAGTTTTTGCGGAAAAAATGATAAAATCACACACAGAAGACTAAGTTTATGATGTTTGTATGCATTGGTTCAAGAATTGGAATTACATTATTTTTCACCGGTCACTCGTTTCATATGACTTTAGGCTGCTCAGACTATACACATGTGATGTGTTCAACAGAAATTAAAAGTCCACAATGATTCAAAATCTCGCGCATGTTTCTTTATTCTAAATAGAAAAAAATCCAAAATAAGATATATATATTGAAACAAATTTATTTAAGAGGAATGCAATGATGAATTGAAAGATGTTTAATAAGTTCTTTCTTCTCTTCCTATTGAAATTTATAAAGCAACATGCCAGTTTTTTTTAAGAAGGTGAAGCATTTTTTTGTATCCTTGCATGTTCCCAATATCTAAACAGAACTCTTTAGAAACATTAAACTTATAACATATAAATTGAGTTTTGAATATGCATTAGATATTTATCACTGAATATTAATAACGAACAGATGGGAGCAATATATAAGCAACTTCAGCAGTCTGAAGACAGGATAGACCACAAGGCTAGTGGTAATTGCTTGGTGGAATTGATGGTCAGACCAATAAGATATTCAATGTTGTGGGGAGACGAAGCATGTGATAAACTTTTCATATCAGCCCGCTAAGCACCACTTCGAAAAATATGGAATTTACGTAAATTTAATGTATTATCATACGGTAAAAATCATATGTCATCCCGTCTATATGATAAAACAATGGTATAATTGTACCCCATGATAAAACTTATTTGTACATATATTTATTCATTAAATTTAAAGAATTGCCTTAGTGACATGACTTTTGTTATCAACTGCTTCCGTTTCATATCAGCTACGTTATTAAAGTCATAAGAAACCTCAAATAAAAAAATATTGCGTATGTTTTTTCAAAAACTCAATGGATAGTTTTCATTATAAAACTTATGTACATATACTTTTTTCTGAAGAAAACTCTTTAATTTGTTCATATTTAGAAGAAGTTTACTTTATTTTATAATTGCCTCCGTCCAGGACCCGACATATTTTCCGTATGCTAAGTGACCTCAGTGTGACCAATCTCGTAAAAATCCTGTGATCGCATTACGCATCCATGATGTCCTTAAAATAAACTAGTATCTGATTGTACATGTTAAACACGTGCTCAATATCCATTCGTTTTTGTTGATTGTTGACAATTAGGTGACAATCGTTAAACTTCGGCTTCAAAACACGAATGTTAATTACCTACCATATTTTCACAACAACACTGACTGATTGAAAAAAAAATTGACGATTATACGAAGTTTTTGCGGAAAAAATGATAAAATCACACACAGAAGACTAAGTTTATGATGTTTGTATGCATTGGTTCAAGAATTGGAATTACATTATTTTTCACCGGTCACTCGTTTCATATGACTTTAGGCTGCTCAGACTATACACATGTGATGTGTTCAACAGAAATTAAAAGTCCACAATGATTCAAAATCTCGCGCATGTTTCTTTATTCTAAATAGAAAAAAATCCAAAATAAGATATATATATTGAAACAAATTTATTTAAGAGGAATGCAATGATGAATTGAAAGATGTTTAATAAGTCCTTTCTTCTCTTCCTATTGAAATTAATAAAGCAACATGCCAGTTTTTTTTTAAGAAGGTGAAGCATTTTTTTGTATCCTTGCATGTTCCCAATATCTAAACAGAACTCTTTAGAAACATTAAACTTATAACATATAAATTGAGTTTTGAATATGCATTAGATATTTATCACTGAATATTAATAACGAACAGATGGGAGCAATATATAAGCAACTTCAGCAGTCTGAAGACAGGATAGACCACAAGGCTAGTGGTAATTGCTTGGTGGAATTGATGGTCAGACCAATAAGATATTCATTGTTGTGGGGAGACGGATTGACAGACTGACAACAACTGAGGTAGGAGACACAGTTCAATTCAAAATTGCATTTGAACAGCAGGGTACCTTCCAACAACTGGCATCTGTTGTAAATGAATTAGTGGACAATCGAAATAAAGAAGTTAAAATTCCTGCAATGGACACATCATCTAAGCCAAAATTTGACCTTAGCCAGTACAACGCAAGTTTACCAAAAGTACACAACAATATCCATGCCTAGGGTCTTTCTCCAATTGTAGTTCGCATGAACCATTTCTTTATTTAAGAAAATACTATAAACTTCTAGTATTAATCATGGATACCAGCAAAAAGCGTATGTGTCTTCTCGCGCACACTTACCACCTACTATGAGTCAATAATATTTGGTTCAGAGCAGCAGACCATTACAGAAACAATTGGCTGCAAGAGGATTCTATCAAGTTTCTCCAATGCTGAATGCAGTGCCTACTTACGGTATCATCGCCGTCGAGTCAATGGCAAATCCCACATTTATCACTCCAATTATGACAACCTTGTCAGCTCCAGGAGCTCTAACAGGCTTCTCATAACAGCAAGCTGACTCCACTGACCGATCCAGGAAAGGGCAGAGGAAACAAAAAGAGTGTGGCAACAGCTCTTCTTCAGACTCCTCATTGGAGATAGAATATACCCGATGGCAAGAAAATCTTGGTGCAAGGGACCAGAACCGAAGCCTCACAGCTCCAAAAAATGCAAAAACTCAATTGAAGAGGATCCTTGAATTGAGAGGCGTTCGTTTACCAATTTGAACGAACTGCCGGTAGATGACAATGGGAAAACAGGAAAAATGTGTATGTCCCAGATTGCCAGGCCGATGTTTGCTTTGAGTACGCTCGTAAGGTAAACACAGATGATGATTCCAAGGCCTTAAAACAAGCATTCATTTGGAGCAGCGCTTCAACAAGAAAGACGATCAAACCAGATTGGAACCGAAGTATTCTTCCGAGGATGTAAATACAAAGATTCTTCAAAGCATGTAATAGAGAGGAACCCAGAAACTTTCAACAAGGCTTTAAAACAATTGAAAATTTGTGCCAATTATGACCATAGACAAGTCTACTTTGCTGATGGCGCAGTATCACCGACCGATAAAGGAAATATGAGCTGCCCTTTGGGTAATGAGGTGCGTAACCTCACACTAATTTTCACAAAACTAGCTGATGTTATGCTTTCAACTAATCAGCATAACCATGGATTGGCCGATCAATATAACCTCGGACTCTGATCAGATAATCATGGAAGATCACCAGTTCAATGGAAGATCACCTGATCAATATACACGTGGAAGATCTCCTCGGCAATACAATCGCGGTAGATCGTCAATTAGAAATACACCCAGGCTTAGTGTTTATCGATCAGCAACACGTATACCCCCCACTGAGCTAGAGATCATATAGTCCCTAAAGAAAACGGTTAAGCATCTCCACGGACAAACACCAGAAATCCCGGTTATTTCAGACAACGGTCACCTTCACCAGGATACGGAGCAAATCAAAGTATAACCCCAACAAAGGGGTTTTTAAACAGCAAAGGGTCGGACCAGTATGCCAACGCACGATTCAAAAGTCTATTGGCCATGAAACATCACCACATTACAAAATCGAACCGAGGCCCACTGCCTCGTCCGATATTGTCAGCAGACGAACCATTTGAAAGAGCTTAGCAGTACGAGGTACTATACATGACCAGAATGTGAGCATGATTGTGGACACTGTTGCAATGATAACATTAGTAAATGAGAAATTAATTCCGGTAGAAAATAGAGATTTGGAGAATGTAACGCTACGTGGTTTAGGTTAACAGCTTGTTATTGGGAAGATTATAAAGAACGACTCTCGACATTGATAGATTAGACCGTTGGTTTTCCAGTTTGAATGGGTTTACACTAGTAATGTTTGGGCCCTTTATAGATTATTGTTCGGTGTGAGCCAAGGCTCCGTGTTGAAGGCCGTACCGTGATTGACCTATAATGGTTTACTTTTATAAACTGTTATTTTGATGGAGAGTTTTCTAATTGGCACTCACACCACATCTTCCAATATCTACAAACATACAATGTGGTGTGTGCAAAGAGCACACAGACGATGTTATACTTAGGCTAGATATTTTAGACACACTGGGCGCAGTGATACACCTGAGTATACTCCCCAAATTACCATCAACAATAAAGTGATAAATGCGGCATTTGTTAACAGCGGAAACGAGATTTTAACTCAGCAAGTTTGAATAAAACGAACCATCACAGTTCCGCCAAACTCAAAAATGACTGTTACCATTAAAACTAATAAAAGTGCTGACCAGGAGTGCATTTTAGGACCGTGCTCTCTGAATAGTTGCGAATTGGTTTCGCACATAGTTGGAAAAGGAAATAGTTGCCCCTTAATAATTTTAAATGATGGCAATCGTCTAGAATCCGCCTGAAGAAAGGTACACCTATTGATTACATAGAACAATTTGACGATGTAGTGGGTACCGCAGCTAAAAACGCGATAAGTGACGTATGACGTGGCATTGAAGAGACACGAGACAAGGTGCCCTCGGCACTGCCTCGAAGTTCAGATGAGTTACCTACTATTCCGCCAAATTTAACCGACCTATATTAATGTTCAATCGACTCGTTTAAACCTATTCCATTCCCACCATTAAAACTGAAAGCGTTTAAAGAACATTTACAATAACATGTAACATATTGATTAACATTTGAATTTCACTATTTGTTTTTGTATCTGCAGCCATATTCGCAAATGTATGTGTTATAGAAATAACCAATTTATTTTTTTATATTTTAAAATTAAATGATAACAAATTCAAGAACATGAAGTCCATTTTTAAAGAAACATTACTTTAATTTCCGAAATTCATGATATAGAATACCTTTAGGACAATCTTGATATTTATACCGTTTTTCCGCCATCTTGAAAATGGCAGCCATATTGGATTTTTCATAGTGGGTTCATAGCTGAAATCAAAGGGTATATAACCAAGAACTACTATGCAAAGTGTCATGCTTTCCTCGTCAAGTGCACAATTCTGCTCTATATCTGCACCAATCGGCCGGACTATTTTCTGATATGTCGCGTGGGAGATCGTTTTTTTAAAATAGATTGGACAGACATACATACGTATAGACAAAACAAAATGTCCAGATTGAAAAATACATATGTCTACGAAGGTATGTCATTTTTAATACTGCAAAAAATATCTATGAGAAGCTTGACCGATCTTGACCATCTTCATACAACAACCTTGGTCCTAAATATTAGATTTCTACCAGAAATAGTCATTAGAAAAATGCCACGAAAACATTCAAATTACCACATGTACAAAAATTAAAAGAGGTTGAAAACAGGAAGTAGGAAACTGATGAGTATTTTGCTGTGATGAAGTTGACACTTAGAATACTGTTTTATGGTCTCAAGTTGGCAGTTACTTTTCAAACAATGAAAAATAAATCTCTGTTTGTGATGTTCTCTGGTCTGTTCAAATCGCCCGACACTTCACAACCCAGTAAGTCAATGCATGATAAATTTTAGGTAGTGGCTATTTGACCGGCACCGGCAAAATAAAAATTTTAATTTGATATTTCATAATTTTCTTACATTTTAATTCCAGTGAGTTATATTTTAACAAGAGCCGGCAAAATAGTATGTTTTCTTCTTGGTCGGCGCCGGCTAAAGTAACGGGTTCTCAACTAAAATTTTTATACAATTCTCATATGCTGTAACTTGAACATAGTTATTTGACAAATTTTGATTATTAATAATACATGCATAGTCAACAATGGTCAAGTCATATGTACCATTTAATCAGAATTAATCATCTACCTCTGTAGAAATGAATCTTTTATATTCCCAACTGCGTATTGCATACATACACAGTATTAAAGTTTGGTTGTAACTAGCCTCTTTTAAAAGTAATGTCATGACAAATGTATTTCGCTGAGTGGAGCGGGACAAGAAAAAATTTTGAAGGGTTTTGGAGCCACTTTCAAGGCCCAAGAAGCTATAGAACAAATGATGCAAAATAATGCTTTCTGGATGTTCCGAAGACCCTTTCATAATATGAAAATACAAGTTTTGTTTTAATAATTTTTTGAAACTATATATTGGTCTCAAAGCAAAGTTTTAACAATTCAGTGTAAGACAAGTTTCTAGAGACAACATCAAAATACCAATGTGCATGATAAAGCAAAAATGGAATTCACATAGTTAAGTCTGTGGCTGCAGTGTTTTTTTTAAACTCATGATCAAGTTCGTAAGAAAATTACTAGATTACAAAAGAAATGCAACACTAACAGAATACAGAAGGGCAATCGATGAACAAAAGACAAATAAGAAACATTGATCCCGAAAAATTAGGGCTGCGTCTGAGGGAAAACAGAACTTGCACTTGGCGTGAACACAATTTGATATGGAGTTTTGAAATTAATCTGATAATTTGCCTCAATGTAGTTACGGCCCTGTTAAAATAAAAGTGAGGTAAGGGTTCTTGAGACAATATACCTCAAGTTAAATAAAATCATTTTCCCGACATTTCAAGTATATTTAAATGATTTATACTTTTATCATTAAAAAAATTGGGAAGTGTTTCCCAACTTTTGGAAAAAAAGATGAATTTATGAAGAATCTTGTGCCATCTCATACTTTCGATTAGACCTGCTGAGTTATTTATTTTCAATACATTGCAAGTAATTTATTTTCAAACTACCACAGAACAAACCATTTATTTTTGTGATTGTCAAGGCTGAGTTATTCAATTTCAAAATCCTCCTCCCCCCCCCCCCCCCCCACGAATATTAAATGGTCGTCCCCTTACGGCCATGTTTAATTTTCAGATTATTTCTACTATACAGCATTTCTTATAGCTCAATATATACGCTCATTTAAAAAAAAATACTTATTCATTTATTTCTTTGAATAGCAGATGCTGCATAATGGATTTTTGTTGGTTTTCAAAGATATATAATGCTCTTTGCATTATATTAATTAACTTTTGTAGTATTGAGATTGTTTTGTATTAAAACACTGCCCATTTCTGTATAGGCCTATAGCATATTACAAAAAAAGTGTCTGCTGATATTGAAGAGAATTATTAAAATGGCATCTTCATCTTTGATAGATGCATGTGTTATTCTTTAAATTTCATATGGAATAGAATAGTAAGTGGATGCTGGCTTCCTATTGTTTTTAGATTCTGGCATCCCATCACATTGGAATGATGCCATCCCAAAATATGAGGATTCTGGCATCACCGTATAAGGAGATGCTGGCAACCCCACATAATGGGATGCTGGCATCCAAAATATCTAGATGCTGGCATCCCAAAATGTCGGGATCTATCAATCTTCTTATTTTTTTTATCATAAAAACATCTTTTTCTTTTTATCATAAAAACATCTTATATTTTAAAAACTTTAATTCTTTCTATCAAAAACGCTATTTTCTCTAATTTTTGCGCTACTTTCACATTTCTTGACCGGTGTGAGAAAAATATTTCTCATCAATAATGAAAAATCTGTTCTCGGCAAATGATTGGTTGAATCTTAATTATGACGTTAAATTTTCTTGGTTTCTTCTGAATTTTCCTATTGTGACGTCATGAAAAAAAGGCGACTATGCCTGATGATGTCACATAAAGAATACACAACTTTCTTCAAATCTTTGAAACAGAAGGATAAAAATCATTAGAGAAACAGATTCCACCACTGTAACTCGTGTATTACGATATTTCTCCACTCGAGACAGTTATTTTTAAATAATTAAATAACAATTCAATTCAATTCAATTCAAAGTTTTATTGCCATATAAACTATATAGTTTGTGGCATATAACAACAACAAAAACAAATAAAGACAATAACTAAGTAACTCAATATATATACACAAATTCAGGTAAATATTAAAGGGTCCCCTGTCCTCAGTTCCATTGACTTTTTTATAAAGGATCCTAGTTTATTCACTTGTGTTGGTGTTGATGGGTTAAGTATATATATAACTTTGTCATTGTCGGTGAGATTAGCAAATGAATTATTTTCTCTGTTAATGCAATTAAAATATGTTAATCTAATATTTGAATTATGAGAAATGTTTCTCATCATCTAGTACTTTGCATTTTTTGCAAAAGTCTCTCTTCGCGAGGAATTTTAAAATGCCTTCCTTTTTCAATTAATAATGAATGGTCACTGATTCTTAGTTTTGTAATTAATTTTCTAAATTCAAAGTTTGGGTTAGAGAGGTAAGGTTTGATCATTAGATTTGGCTCAAGTCCTTTATAAAAAGTGAGTTTATTTGGGGTTTAGTATAGCTTTAAATATTTTTTAATTGTTTTAAATTATTACAGATTTTTAGTCTATCTATATCAATGTTAGATTGAGAAAGAATATCTTTTGCAAAAGTGAACCATGAATAGGAGCCACTAGAATTCAAAGTTTTAGTTAATTGAAAAGATTCATGTAATAAGGGATTCAAATTTGAGGTGAAAAGCCTTGCTAAATACATAATAGTTTGGGTTTTTATATGACATTCTTTAATAGGCAGTCTTCCCAATTCGTTCCTTGTACCAAAATTTGAGGCACTCTGGTTAGTGCCAAGGGTAAACTTGCAATAACCAAGATGCAAGTTTTTTTATTGGAGTCTTGTCAATAAAATTAAATGGGTCCACAATTTTTCCAGAAACCAAAGCTCTTTTTTTAGCTGTGAAATATGTTATATATGAGTCCAAATTTATTTCAGAATTATAAGTTAATATAGGTCTCACTAAGGTGTCAAATAAGGTGTCAAATAACTTTTGTTTTATTTATGTTTAGAGAAAGCTGCAAGTTTTCACAAAACATGGAAACTTTATTTAGACTATTTTGGAGACCTCCTTAGTTTCTGATAGTAAAAGCAAATCATCAGCAAACAGGAGGGAGCCTAGTTTACTATTTATGAGCTCCAATGGACTAGAGTTGTCATCTTCCAAACCTTTAGTGATATCATTTATAAAAATATTGAACAAAGTAGGACTTAATGAGTCCCCTTGTTTCACCCCTCTAGTAATGTCAAAATAGTCAGAAATGTGATCTTTATATTTTAAAGAGGATTTTGTATTTAAATATTGTTGTTTTATTAACCTGCAAAAAGACTTTCCTACTCCCATTTTGCATAATTTATACAGAGTCAAATGCCTTTCTTAAGTCAATGAAGCATGCATATATTTTTTTGTTATTTTTGTGTATATATTTATTAATTAAAGATTTTAATATGAAAATACTGTCAGCAGTTCTGTGGTTTTCTATGAAGCCAAATTGACAGTTAAATTAAATTAAGTATTTTAACAATTGACTTTTATTAATTATTACTTGATTTGAGGTTTTAATTATTTCATTTATAATTCTATCTGGTCCAGAAGACTTTTGAACTTGTTGCAGATGTGGAATCTGTATTTCTCCAATTTCCAGGCTATTTTCATATTTCTTGATCGGTGTGAGAAAAATATTTCTAATCTCTAGTGAAAAATCGAACTAAGCTGGTCTTACCGAAATAATGCAGGTTGTATACGTGTATTTTTTAACAGCAACTATGAACCACAGCAAGTCCCAAATAGGCATAACTCCCAAAGAATCATTTCAGTGTGTTCTCCCAGTTAAACCCTTTCATTTAAGCCATGTCCGGTGGCAAACATTGCCGTACGAAGTTGCATACGTATTTAATCTCTTAACAGCAACTATGAACCACAGCAATTCCCAAATGGGCCTTACTCCCTTAGAATCATTTCAGTGGGGCCTTCTCGAAGTTATACCCTTTCACTTGAGCCATGTCTGGTAGCGAACTTTGCCGCACGGAGCTGGCGAGTCTCACAGATATAATGTAGGTTGTATGTGAATTTTTTTTAAAAAAAATTTTTGAATGTTTGAAACGAATGTTTCATTTTGAAAACCATTATTGTAAATTGAAAATCGAATGTAGAGTAATGAAGAATGTTGGAAACGAATGTTGAATGTAAAAAAACTATTGTAAAATGTTGGAAAGGAATGTTGAAAACGTGTGTTTGAAAGTTGAAAATCGAATGTTGAGAATTTTAAAAACGAATATTGAATCTTGAATTTTGAATTTTAAAAACGAATATTGAATCTTGAAAATATAACGAATGTTGAAAAAAAAAATAAAACATTGAATTTTGAAAATCGAATGTTGGAAACGAATGTTGGATGTTGTAAATTGAATTTTGAAAACTAATCTTGAATTTTGAAAACCATTATCAAAAATTGAAAATCGAATATTGAATGTTGAAAACGAATGCTGAATGTTGAAAATTGAATGTTGAATGTTGAAAACGAATGCTGAATGTTGAAAATTGAATGTTATATGTTGAATGTGAAAACTAATTTTAAAAGTTGTGAAAATCGAGTGTTAAAACGACTGTTGAATGTTGAAAACAAATGTTGAATTATGAAAACTATTGTTGAAAATTGAAAAATCAAATGTTGAAAACTAATGTTGAATTTGAAACCATTGTTGAAAATTGAAAATCGGATGTTGAAAACTAATTTTGAATGTTCGAAACGAATGTTGAAAACGAATGCTGAATGTTGAAAATTGAATGTTGAAAACGAATGTTAAATTTTGAAAACCATTGTTAAAAATTGACAATCGAATGTTGAAAACTAATTTTCATTGTTGAAAACTAATTTTCATTGTTGAAAACGAATGTTGAAAATTGAAAATCAAATGTTGAAAACTAATTTTGAAATGAAAGTTTAACGTTTGAAAACGAAATCTGAATTTTGAAAACCATTGTTGAAAATTGAAAATCGAATATTGGAAACTAATTTTGAATCTTGGAAACGCATGTTTAATGTTAAAAAATAATTTTGAATATTAGGAAATGAAAATGAAAACGAATGTTGATTGTTCGAAATTGAATGTTGAAAACGAATGTTGAATGTTGAAAACCGATTTTGAAAATTGAACGGCAAATGTTGAAAACTAATTTTGAATGTTGGAAACGCATGTTTAATGTTCAAAACGACTGTTGAATGTTGAAAACTAATTTTGAATGTTGGAAATGAATGTTGAATGTCGAAAATGAAAGTTGAAAACGAATACTGAATGTTGAAAATTTAATGTTGAAAACGAATGTTGAATGTTGAAAACTGATTTTGAAAATTGAAAATCAAATGTTGAAAACGAATGTTGAAAGTTGAAAACAAATGTTGAATTATGAAAGCTGTTGTTGAAATTGAAAATTTAATGTTGAAGACTAATAATGTAGAATGTTTGAAACGAATGTTGAAGACTAATAATGTAGAATGTTTGAATTTTGAAAAATCAAATGTTGAAAACTAATTTTGAATGTTGAAAATTTAATGTTGACAACGAATGTTGAAAATTGAATGTTGAATGTTGAAACCCGAGTTTGAAAATTGAAAATTGAATGAAACGACAAACAAATGTTGAATTATGAAAACTAATGTTGAAAATTGAAAAATCAAATGTTGAAAACTAATGTAGAATGTTTGAATTATGAAAACTATTGTTGAAAATTGAAAAATCAAATGTTGAAAACTAATGTTGAATTTGAAACCATTGTTGAAAATTGAAAATCGAATGTTGAAAACTAATTTTGAATGTTCGAAACGAATGTTGAAGACGAATGCTGAATGTTGAAAATTGAATGTTGAAAACGAATGTTAAATTTTGAAAAACATTGTTAAAAATTGACAATCGAATGTTGAAAACTAATTTTCATTGTTGAAAACGAATGTTGAAAACTAATTTTGAAATGAAAGTTTAACGTTTGAAAACGAAATCTGAATTTTGAAAACCATTGTTGAAAATTGAAAATCGAATATTGGAAACTAATTTTGAATCTTGGAAACGCATGTTTAATGTTGAAAACTAATTTTGAATGTTTGGAAATGAAAATGAAAACGAATGTTGATTGTTCGAAATTGAATGTTGAAAACAAATGTTGAAAACCGATTTTGAAAATTGAACGGCAAATGTTGAAAACTAATTTTGAATGTTGGAAACGCATGTTTAATGTTCAAAACGACTGTTGAATGTTGAAAACTAATTTTGAATGTTGGAAATGAATGTTGAATGTCGAAAATGAAAGTTGAAAACGAATACTGAATGTTGAAAATTTAATGTTGAAAACGAATGTTGAATGTTGAAAACCGATTTTGAAAATTGAAAATCAAATGTTGAAAACGAATGTTGAAAGTTGAAAACAAATGTTGAATTATGAAAGCTGTTGTTGAAAGTTGAAGACTAATAATGTAGAATGTTTGAAACGAATGTTGAATGTTGCAAATTAAATGTTGAAAATCTAATGTTGAAAACTAATGTAGAATGTTTGAAATAAATGTTGAAAACAAATGTTGAAAGTTGAATGTTTAAAACTAATGTAGAATGTTTTGAAACGCATGTTGAATGTCAAAAATTGAATGTTGAAAACGAATGTTCAATATTGAAAACGAATTTTGAAAGTTGAAAATCGAATGTTGAATTTTGAAAATGAATTTTGAAAAATCAAATGTTGAAAACTAATTTTGAATGTTGAAAATTTAATGTTGACAACGAATGTTGAAAATTGAATGTTGAATGTTGAAACCCGAGTTTGAAAATTGAAAATTGAATGAAACGACAAACAAATGTTGAATTATGAAAACTAATGTTGAAAATTGAAAAATCAAATGTTGAAAACTAATGTAGAATGTTTGAAAAGAATGTTGAAAGTTAATAATCGAATGTTAAAAACGAATGTTAAATTTGAAACCATTGTTGAAAATTGAAAATCGAATGTTGAAAACTAATTTTGAATGTTGGAAATTAAATGCTAAAAAACGAATGTTTCATTTTGAAAACCAATATTGAAAATGATGTAGAATGTTGAAAAAGGATGTTAAAAACGTTTGTTGAATTTTGAAAACCATTGTTGAAAACTAAAAATCAAATGTTCAAAACAAATTTGTATTTTTTTTCTTAACAGCTACCAAAGCAATTTGTACGTATTTTTTTGTCTTAACAGCAATTATGAACCACAGCAATTCCCAAATTGGTCTAGCTGCCAAAGAATCATTTCAGTGAGGCCTTCCCCCATTAAACCCTTTCATTTGAGCCATGTCCGGTGGCGAACTTAGCTGGTCTTACCGAAATAATGCAGATTGTATACGTGTATTTTTTTAACAGCAACTATGAACCACAGCAAGTCCCAAATAGGCATAACTCCCAAAGAATCATTTCAGTGTGTTCCCCTAGTTAAACCCTTTCATTTAAGCCATGTCCGGTGGCAAACATTGCCGTACGAAGTTGCATACGTATTTAAGAAGTTGCATACGTATTTAATCTCTTAACAGCAACTATGAACCACAGCAATTCCCAAATGGGCCTTACTCCCTTTCACTTGAGCCATGTCTGGTAGCGAACTTTGCAGTATGGAGCTGGCGAGTCTCACAGATATAATGTAGGTTGTATGTGAATTTTTAAAAAAAAAAAATTTTGAATGTTTGAAACGAATGTTTCATTTTGAAAACCATTATTGTAAATTGAAAATCGAATGTAGAGTAATGAAGAATGTTGGAAACGAATGTTGAATGTAAAAAAACTATTGTAAAATGTTGGAAAGGAATGTTGAAAACGTGTGTTTGAAAGTTGAAAATCGAATGTTGAGAATTTTAAAAACGAATATTGAATCTTGAAAATATAATGTTAAAAACGAATGTTGAAAAAAAAATAAAACATTGAATTTTGAAAATCGAATGTTGGAAACGAATGTTGGATGTTGTAAATTGAATTTTGAAAACTAATCTTGAATTTTGAAAACCATTATCAAAAATTGAAAATCGAATATTGAATTTTGAAAACGAATGCTGAATGTTGAAAATTGAATGTTGAATGTTGAAAACGAATGCTGAATGTTGAAAATTGAATGTTATATGTTGAATGTGAAAACTAATTTTAAAAGTTGTGAAAATCGAGTGTTAAAACGACTGTTGAATGTTGAAAACAAATGTTGAATTATGAAAACTATTGTTGAAAATTGAAAAATCAAATGTTGAAAACTAATGTTGAATTTGAAACCATTGTTGAAAATTGAAAATCGAATGTTGAAAACTAATTTTGAATGTTCGAAACGAATGTTGAAGACGAATGCTGAATGTTGAAAATTGAATGTTGAAAACGAATGTTAAATTTTGAAAAACATTGTTAAAAATTGACAATCGAATGTTGAAAACTAATTTTCATTGTTGAAAACGAATGTTGAAAACTAATTTTGAAATGAAAGTTTAACGTTTGAAAACGAAATCTGAATTTTGAAAACCATTGTTGAAAATTGAAAATCGAATATTGGAAACTAATTTTGAATCTTGGAAACGCATGTTTAATGTTGAAAACTAATTTTGAATGTTTGGAAATGAAAATGAAAACGAATGTTGATTGTTCGAAATTGAATGTTGAAAACAAATGTTGAAAACCGATTTTGAAAATTGAACGGCAAATGTTGAAAACTAATTTTGAATGTTGGAAACGCATGTTTAATGTTCAAAACGACTGTTGAATGTTGAAAACTAATTTTGAATGTTGGAAATGAATGTTGAATGTCGAAAATGAAAGTTGAAAACGAATACTGAATGTTGAAAATTTAATGTTGAAAACGAATGTTGAATGTTGAAAACCGATTTTGAAAATTGAAAATCAAATGTTGAAAACGAATGTTGAAAGTTGAAAACAAATGTTGAATTATGAAAGCTGTTGTTGAAATTGAAAATTTAATGTTGAAGACTAATAATGTAGAATGTTTGAAACGAATGTTGAATGTTGCAAATTAAATGTTGAAAATCTAATGTTGAAAACTAATGTAGAATGTTTGAAATAAATGTTGAAAACAAATGTTGAAAGTTGAATGTTTAAAACTAATGTAGAATGTTTTGAAACGCATGTTGAATGTCAAAAATTGAATGTTGAAAACGAATGTTCAATATTGAAAACGAATTTTGAAAGTTGAAAATCGAATGTTGAATTTTGAAAATGAATTTTGAAAAATCAAATGTTGAAAACTAATTTTGAATGTTGAAAATTTAATGTTGACAACGAATGTTGAAAATTGAATGTTGAATGTTGAAACCCGAGTTTGAAAATTGAAAATTGAATGAAACGACAAACAAATGTTGAATTATGAAAACTAATGTTGAAAATTGAAAAATCAAATGTTGAAAACTAATGTAGAATGTTTGAAAAGAATGTTGAAAGTTAATAATCGAATGTTAAAAACGAATGTTAAATTTGAAACCATTGTTGAAAATTGAAAATCGAATGTTGAAAACTAATTTTGAATGTTGGAAATTAAATGCTAAAAAACGAATGTTTCATTTTGAAAACCAATATTGAAAATGATGTAGAATGTTGAAAAAGGATGTTAAAAACGTTTGTTGAATTTTGAAAACCATTGTTGAAAACTAAAAATCAAATGTTCAAAACAAATTTGTATTTTTTTTCTTAACAGCTACCAAAGCAATTTGTACGTATTTTTTTGTCTTAACAGCAATTATGAACCACAGCAATTCCCAAATTGGTCTAGCTGCCAAAGAATCATTTCAGTGAGGCCTTCCCCCATTAAACCCTTTCATTTGAGCCATGTCCGGTGGCGAACTTAGCTGGTCTTACCGAAATAATGCAGGTTGTATACGTGTATTTTTTTAACAGCAACTATGAACCACAGCAAGTCCCAAATAGGCATAACTCCCAAAGAATCATTTCAGTGTGTTCCCCCAGTTAAACCCTTTCATTTAAGCCATGTCCGGTGGCAAACATTGCCGTACGAAGTTGCATACGTATTTAAGAAGTTGCATACGTATTTAATCTCTTAACAGCAACTATGAACCACAGCAATTCCCAAATGGGCCTTACTCCCTTTCACTTGAGCCATGTCTGGTAGCGAACTTTGCAGTATGGAGCTGGCGAGTCTCACAGATATAATGTAGGTTGTATGTGAATTTTTAAAAAAAAAAAAAAATTTTGAATGTTTGAAACGAATGTTTCATTTTGAAAACCATTATTGTAAATTGAAAATCGAATGTAGAGTAATGAAGAATGTTGGAAACGAATGTTGAATGTAAAAAAACTATTGTAAAATGTTGGAAAGGAATGTTGAAAACGTGTGTTTGAAAGTTGAAAATCGAATGTTGAGAATTTTAAAAACGAATATTGAATCTTGAAAATATAATGTTAAAAACGAATGTTGAAAAAAAAATAAAACATTGAATTTTGAAAATCGAATGTTGGAAACGAATGTTGGATGTTGTAAATTGAATTTTGAAAACTAATCTTGAATTTTGAAAACCATTATCAAAAATTGAAAATCGAATATTGAATTTTGAAAACGAATGCTGAATGTTGAAAATTGAATGTTGAATGTTGAAAACGAATGCTGAATGTTGAAAATTGAATGTTATATGTTGAATGTGAAAACTAATTTTAAAAGTTGTGAAAATCGAGTGTTAAAACGACTGTTGAATGTTGAAAACAAATGTTGAATTATGAAAACCATTGTTGAAAATTGAAAAATCAAATGTTGAAAACTAATGTTGAATTTGAAACCATTGTTGAAAATTGAAAATCGAATGTTGAAAACTAATTTTGAATGTTCGAAACGAATGTTGAAGACGAATGCTGAATGTTGAAAATTGAATGTTGAAAACGAATGTTAAATTTTGAAAAACATTGTTAAAAATTGACAATCGAATGTTGAAAACTAATTATTTTCATTGTTGAAAACGAATGTTGAAAACTAATTTTGAAATGAAGGTTTAACGTTTGAAAACGAAATCTGAATTTTGAAAACCATTGTTGAAAATTGAAAATCGAATATTGGAAACTAATTTTGAATCTTGGAAACGCATGTTTAATGTTGAAAACTAATTTTGAATGTTTGGAAATGAAAATGAAAACGAATGTTGATTGTTCGAAATTGAATGTTGAAAACAAATGTTGAAAACCGATTTTGAAAATTGAACGGCAAATGTTGAAAACTAATTTTGAATGTTGGAAACGCATGTTTAATGTTCAAAACGACTGTTGAATGTTGAAAACTAATTTTGAATGTTGGAAATGAATGTTGAATGTCGAAAATGAAAGTTGAAAACGAATACTGAATGTTGAAAATTTAATGTTGAAAACGAATGTTGAATGTTGAAAACCGATTTTGAAAATTAAAAAATCAAATGTTGAAAACGAATGTTGAAAGTTGAAAACAAATGTTGAATTATGAAAGCTGTTGTTGAAATTGAAAATTTAATGTTGAAGACTAATAATGTAGAATGTTTGAAACGAATGTTGAATGTTGCAAATTAAATGTTGAAAATCTAATGTTGAAAACTAATGTAGAATGTTTGAAATAAATGTTGAAAACAAATGTTGAAAGTTGAATGTTTAAAACTAATGTAGAATGTTTTGAAACGCATGTTGAATGTCAAAAATTGAATGTTGAAAACGAATGTTCAATATTGAAAACGAATTTTGAAAGTTGAAAATCGAATGTTGAATTTTGAAAATGAATTTTGAAAAATCAAATGTTGAAAACTAATTTTGAATGTTGAAAATTTAATGTTGACAACGAATGTTGAAAATTGAATGTTGAATGTTGAAACCCGAGTTTGAAAATTGAAAATTGAATGAAACGACAAACAAATGTTGAATTATGAAAACTAATGTTGAAAATTGAAAAATCAAATGTTGAAAACTAATGTAGAATGTTTGAAAAGAATGTTGAAAGTTAATAATCGAATGTTAAAAACGAATGTTAAATTTGAAACCATTGTTGAAAATTGAAAATCGAATGTTGAAAACTAATTTTGAATGTTGGAAATTAAATGCTAAAAAACGAATGTTTCATTTTGAAAACCAATATTGAAAATGATGTAGAATGTTGAAAAAGGATGTTAAAAACGTTTGTTGAATTTTGAAAACCATTGTTGAAAACTAAAAATCAAATGTTCAAAACAAATTTGTATTTTTTTTCTTAACAGCTACCAAAGCAATTTGTACGTATTTTTTTGTCTTAACAGCAATTATGAACCACAGCAATTCCCAAATTGGTCTAGCTGCCAAAGAATCATTTCAGTGAGGCCTTCCCCCATTAAACCCTTTCATTTGAGCCATGTCCGGTGGCGAACTTAGCTGGTCTTACCGAAATAATGCAGATTGTATACGTGTATTTTTTTAACAGCAACTATGAACCACAGCAAGTCCCAAATAGGCATAACTCCCAAAGAATCATTTCAGTGTGTTCCCCTAGTTAAACCCTTTCATTTAAGCCATGTCCGGTGGCAAACATTGCCGTACGAAGTTGCATACGTATTTAAGAAGTTGCATACGTATTTAATCTCTTAACAGCAACTATGAACCACAGCAATTCCCAAATGGGCCTTACTCCCTTTCACTTGAGCCATGTCTGGTAGCGAACTTTGCAGTATGGAGCTGGCGAGTCTCACAGATATAATGTAGGTTGTATGTGAATTTTTAAAAAAAAAAAATTTTGAATGTTTGAAACGAATGTTTCATTTTGAAAACCATTATTGTAAATTGAAAATCGAATGTAGAGTAATGAAGAATGTTGGAAACGAATGTTGAATGTAAAAAAACTATTGTAAAATGTTGGAAAGGAATGTTGAAAACGTGTGTTTGAAAGTTGAAAATCGAATGTTGAGAATTTTAAAAACGAATATTGAATCTTGAAAATATAATGTTAAAAACGAATGTTGAAAAAAAAATAAAACATTGAATTTTGAAAATCGAATGTTGGAAACGAATGTTGGATGTTGTAAATTGAATTTTGAAAACTAATCTTGAATTTTGAAAACCATTATCAAAAATTGAAAATCGAATATTGAATTTTGAAAACGAATGCTGAATGTTGAAAATTGAATGTTGAATGTTGAAAACGAATGCTGAATGTTGAAAATTGAATGTTATATGTTGAATGTGAAAACTAATTTTAAAAGTTGTGAAAATCGAGTGTTAAAACGACTGTTGAATGTTGAAAACAAATGTTGAATTATGAAAACTATTGTTGAAAATTGAAAATCAAATGTTGAAAACTAATGTTGAATTTGAAACCATTGTTGAAAATTGAAAATCGAATGTTGAAAACTAATTTTGAATGTTCGAAACGAATGTTGAAGACGAATGCTGAATGTTGAAAATTGAATGTTGAAAACGAATGTTAAATTTTGAAAAACATTGTTAAAAATTGACAATCGAATGTTGAAAACTAATTATTTTCATTGTTGAAAACGAATGTTGAAAACTAATTTTGAAATGAAAGTTTAACGTTTGAAAACGAAATCTGAATTTTGAAAACCATTGTTGAAAATTGAAAATCGAATATTGGAAACTAATTTTGAATCTTGGAAACGCATGTTTAATGTTGAAAACTAATTTTGAATGTTTGGAAATGAAAATGAAAACGAATGTTGATTGTTCGAAATTGAATGTTGAAAACAAATGTTGAAAACCGATTTTGAAAATTGAACGGCAAATGTTGAAAACTAATTTTGAATGTTGGAAACGCATGTTTAATGTTCAAAACGACTGTTGAATGTTGAAAACTAATTTTGAATGTTGGAAATGAATGTTGAATGTCGAAAATGAAAGTTGAAAACGAATACTGAATGTTGAAAATTTAATGTTGAAAACGAATGTTGAATGTTGAAAACCGATTTTGAAAATTGAAAATCAAATGTTGAAAACGAATGTTGAAAGTTGAAAACAAATGTTGAATTATGAAAGCTGTTGTTGAAATTGAAAATTTAATGTTGAAGACTAATAATGTAGAATGTTTGAAACGAATGTTGAATGTTGCAAATTAAATGTTGAAAATCTAATGTTGAAAACTAATGTAGAATGTTTGAAATAAATGTTGAAAACAAATGTTGAAAGTTGAATGTTTAAAACTAATGTAGAATGTTTTGAAACGCATGTTGAATGTCAAAAATTGAATGTTGAAAACGAATGTTCAATATTGAAAACGAATTTTGAAAGTTGAAAATCGAATGTTGAATTTTGAAAATGAATTTTGAAAAATCAAATGTTGAAAACTAATTTTGAATGTTGAAAATTTAATGTTGACAACGAATGTTGAAAATTGAATGTTGAATGTTGAAACCCGAGTTTGAAAATTGAAAATTGAATGAAACGACAAACAAATGTTGAATTATGAAAACTAATGTTGAAAATTGAAAAATCAAATGTTGAAAACTAATGTAGAATGTTTGAAAAGAATGTTGAAAGTTAATAATCGAATGTTAAAAACGAATGTTGAATTTGAAACCATTGTTGAAAATTGAAAATCGAATGTTGAAAACTAATTTTGAATGTTGGAAATTAAATGCTAAAAAACGAATGTTTCATTTTGAAAACCAATATTGAAAATGATGTAGAATGTTGAAAAAGGATGTTAAAAACGTTTGTTGAATTTTGAAAACCATTGTTGAAAACTAAAAATCAAATGTTCAAAACAAATTTGTATTTTTTTTTCTTAACAGCTACCAAAGCAATTTGTACGTATTTTTTTGTCTTAACAGCAATTATGAACCACAGCAATTCCCAAATTGGTCTAGCTGCCAAAGAATCATTTCAGTGAGGCCTTCCCCCATTAAACCCTTTCATTTGAGCCATGTCCGGTGGCGAACTTAGCTGGTCTTACCGAAATAATGCAGGTTGTATACGTGTATTTTTTTAACAGCAACTATGAACCACAGCAAGTCCCAAATAGGCATAACTCCCAAAGAATCATTTCAGTGTGTTCCCCCAGTTAAACCCTTTCATTTAAGCCATGTCCGGTGGCAAACATTGCCGTACGAAGTTGCATACGTATTTAAGAAGTTGCATACGTATTTAATCTCTTAACAGCAACTATGAACCACAGCAATTCCCAAATGGGCCTTACTCCCTTTCACTTGAGCCATGTCTGGTAGCGAACTTTGCAGTATGGAGCTGGCGAGTCTCACAGATATAATGTAGGTTGTATGTGAATTTTAAAAAAAAAAAAATTTTGAATGTTTGAAACGAATGTTTCATTTTGAAAACCATTATTGTAAATTGAAAATCGAATGTAGAGTAATGAAGAATGTTGGAAACGAATGTTGAATGTAAAAAAACTATTGTAAAATGTTGGAAAGGAATGTTGAAAACGTGTGTTTGAAAGTTGAAAATCGAATGTTGAGAATTTTAAAAACGAATATTGAATCTTGAAAATATAATGTTAAAAACGAATGTTGAAAAAAAAAATAAAACATTGAATTTTGAAAATCGAATGTTGGAAACGAATGTTGGATGTTGTAAATTGAATTTTGAAAACTAATCTTGAATTTTGAAAACCATTATCAAAAATTGAAAATCGAATATTGAATTTTGAAAACGAATGCTGAATGTTGAAAATTGAATGTTGAATGTTGAAAACGAATGCTGAATGTTGAAAATTGAATGTTATATGTTGAATGTGAAAACTAATTTTAAAAGTTGTGAAAATCGAGTGTTAAAACGACTGTTGAATGTTGAAAACAAATGTTGAATTATGAAAACTATTGTTGAAAATTGAAAAATCAAATGTTGAAAACTAATGTTGAATTTGAAACCATTGTTGAAAATTGAAAATCGAATGTTGAAAACTAATTTTGAATGTTCGAAACGAATGTTGAAGACGAATGCTGAATGTTGAAAATTGAATGTTGAAAACGAATGTTAAATTTTGAAAAACATTGTTAAAAATTGACAATCGAATGTTGAAAACTAATTATTTTCATTGTTGAAAACGAATGTTGAAAACTAATTTTGAAATGAAAGTTTAACGTTTGAAAACGAAATCTGAATTTTGAAAACCATTGTTGAAAATTGAAAATCGAATATTGGAAACTAATTTTGAATCTTGGAAACGCATGTTTAATGTTGAAAACTAATTTTGAATGTTTGGAAATGAAAATGAAAACGAATGTTGATTGTTCGAAATTGAATGTTGAAAACAAATGTTGAAAACCGATTTTGAAAATTGAACGGCAAATGTTGAAAACTAATTTTGAATGTTGGAAACGCATGTTTAATGTTCAAAACGACTGTTGAATGTTGAAAACTAATTTTGAATGTTGGAAATGAATGTTGAATGTCGAAAATGAAAGTTGAAAACGAATACTGAATGTTGAAAATTTAATGTTGAAAACGAATGTTGAATGTTGAAAACCGATTTTGAAAATTGAAAATCAAATGTTGAAAACGAATGTTGAAAGTTGAAAACAAATGTTGAATTATGAAAGCTGTTGTTGAAATTGAAAATTTAATGTTGAAGACTAATAATGTAGAATGTTTGAAACGAATGTTGAATGTTGCAAATTAAATGTTGAAAATCTAATGTTGAAAACTAATGTAGAATGTTTGAAATAAATGTTGAAAACAAATGTTGAAAGTTGAATGTTTAAAACTAATGTAGAATGTTTTGAAACGCATGTTGAATGTCAAAAATTGAATGTTGAAAACGAATGTTCAATATTGAAAACGAATTTTGAAAGTTGAAAATCGAATGTTGAATTTTGAAAATGAATTTTGAAAAATCAAATGTTGAAAACTAATTTTGAATGTTGAAAATTTAATGTTGACAACGAATGTTGAAAATTGAATGTTGAATGTTGAAACCCGAGTTTGAAAATTGAAAATTGAATGAAACGACAAACAAATGTTGAATTATGAAAACTAATGTTGAAAATTGAAAAATCAAATGTTGAAAACTAATGTAGAATGTTTGAAAAGAATGTTGAAAGTTAATAATCGAATGTTAAAAACGAATGTTAAATTTGAAACCATTGTTGAAAATTGAAAATCGAATGTTGAAAACTAATTTTGAATGTTGGAAATTAAATGCTAAAAAACGAATGTTTCATTTTGAAAACCAATATTGAAAATGATGTAGAATGTTGAAAAAGGATGTTAAAAACGTTTGTTGAATTTTGAAAACCATTGTTGAAAACTAAAAATCAAATGTTCAAAACAAATTTGTATTTTTTTTCTTAACAGCTACCAAAGCAATTTGTACGTATTTTTTTGTCTTAACAGCAATTATGAACCACAGCAATTCCCAAATTGGTCTAGCTGCCAAAGAATCATTTCAGTGAGGCCTTCCCCCATTAAACCCTTTCATTTGAGCCATGTCCGGTGGCGAACTTAGCTGGTCTTACCGAAATAATGCAGATTGTATACGTGTATTTTTTTAACAGCAACTATGAACCACAGCAAGTCCCAAATAGGCATAACTCCCAAAGAATCATTTCAGTGTGTTCCCCTAGTTAAACCCTTTCATTTAAGCCATGTCCGGTGGCAAACATTGCCGTACGAAGTTGCATACGTATTTAAGAAGTTGCATACGTATTTAATCTCTTAACAGCAACTATGAACCACAGCAATTCCCAAATGGGCCTTACTCCCTTTCACTTGAGCCATGTCTGGTAGCGAACTTTGCAGTATGGAGCTGGCGAGTCTCACAGATATAATGTAGGTTGTATGTGAATTTTTAAAAAAAAAAAATTTTGAATGTTTGAAACGAATGTTTCATTTTGAAAACCATTATTGTAAATTGAAAATCGAATGTAGAGTAATGAAGAATGTTGGAAACGAATGTTGAATGTAAAAAAACTATTGTAAAATGTTGGAAAGGAATGTTGAAAACGTGTGTTTGAAAGTTGAAAATCGAATGTTGAGAATTTTAAAAACGAATATTGAATCTTGAAAATATAATGTTAAAAACGAATGTTGAAAAAAAAATAAAACATTGAATTTTGAAAATCGAATGTTGGAAACGAATGTTGGATGTTGTAAATTGAATTTTGAAAACTAATCTTGAATTTTGAAAACCATTATCAAAAATTGAAAATCGAATATTGAATTTTGAAAACGAATGCTGAATGTTGAAAATTGAATGTTGAATGTTGAAAACGAATGCTGAATGTTGAAAATTGAATGTTATATGTTGAATGTGAAAACTAATTTTAAAAGTTGTGAAAATCGAGTGTTAAAACGACTGTTGAATGTTGAAAACAAATGTTGAATTATGAAAACTATTGTTGAAAATTGAAAATCAAATGTTGAAAACTAATGTTGAATTTGAAACCATTGTTGAAAATTGAAAATCGAATGTTGAAAACTAATTTTGAATGTTCGAAACGAATGTTGAAGACGAATGCTGAATGTTGAAAATTGAATGTTGAAAACGAATGTTAAATTTTGAAAAACATTGTTAAAAATTGACAATCGAATGTTGAAAACTAATTATTTTCATTGTTGAAAACGAATGTTGAAAACTAATTTTGAAATGAAAGTTTAACGTTTGAAAACGAAATCTGAATTTTGAAAACCATTGTTGAAAATTGAAAATCGAATATTGGAAACTAATTTTGAATCTTGGAAACGCATGTTTAATGTTGAAAACTAATTTTGAATGTTTGGAAATGAAAATGAAAACGAATGTTGATTGTTCGAAATTGAATGTTGAAAACAAATGTTGAAAACCGATTTTGAAAATTGAACGGCAAATGTTGAAAACTAATTTTGAATGTTGGAAACGCATGTTTAATGTTCAAAACGACTGTTGAATGTTGAAAACTAATTTTGAATGTTGGAAATGAATGTTGAATGTCGAAAATGAAAGTTGAAAACGAATACTGAATGTTGAAAATTTAATGTTGAAAACGAATGTTGAATGTTGAAAACCGATTTTGAAAATTGAAAATCAAATGTTGAAAACGAATGTTGAAAGTTGAAAACAAATGTTGAATTATGAAAGCTGTTGTTGAAATTGAAAATTTAATGTTGAAGACTAATAATGTAGAATGTTTGAAACGAATGTTGAATGTTGCAAATTAAATGTTGAAAATCTAATGTTGAAAACTAATGTAGAATGTTTGAAATAAATGTTGAAAACAAATGTTGAAAGTTGAATGTTTAAAACTAATGTAGAATGTTTTGAAACGCATGTTGAATGTCAAAAATTGAATGTTGAAAACGAATGTTCAATATTGAAAACGAATTTTGAAAGTTGAAAATCGAATGTTGAATTTTGAAAATGAATTTTGAAAAATCAAATGTTGAAAACTAATTTTGAATGTTGAAAATTTAATGTTGACAACGAATGTTGAAAATTGAATGTTGAATGTTGAAACCCGAGTTTGAAAATTGAAAATTGAATGAAACGACAAACAAATGTTGAATTATGAAAACTAATGTTGAAAATTGAAAAATCAAATGTTGAAAACTAATGTAGAATGTTTGAAAAGAATGTTGAAAGTTAATAATCGAATGTTAAAAACGAATGTTGAATTTGAAACCATTGTTGAAAATTGAAAATCGAATGTTGAAAACTAATTTTGAATGTTGGAAATTAAATGCTAAAAAACGAATGTTTCATTTTGAAAACCAATATTGAAAATGATGTAGAATGTTGAAAAAGGATGTTAAAAACGTTTGTTGAATTTTGAAAACCATTGTTGAAAACTAAAAATCAAATGTTCAAAACAAATTTGTATTTTTTTTTCTTAACAGCTACCAAAGCAATTTGTACGTATTTTTTTGTCTTAACAGCAATTATGAACCACAGCAATTCCCAAATTGGTCTAGCTGCCAAAGAATCATTTCAGTGAGGCCTTCCCCCATTAAACCCTTTCATTTGAGCCATGTCCGGTGGCGAACTTAGCTGGTCTTACCGAAATAATGCAGGTTGTATACGTGTATTTTTTTAACAGCAACTATGAACCACAGCAAGTCCCAAATAGGCATAACTCCCAAAGAATCATTTCAGTGTGTTCCCCCAGTTAAACCCTTTCATTTAAGCCATGTCCGGTGGCAAACATTGCCGTACGAAGTTGCATACGTATTTAAGAAGTTGCATACGTATTTAATCTCTTAACAGCAACTATGAACCACAGCAATTCCCAAATGGGCCTTACTCCCTTTCACTTGAGCCATGTCTGGTAGCGAACTTTGCAGTATGGAGCTGGCGAGTCTCACAGATATAATGTAGGTTGTATGTGAATTTTAAAAAAAAAAAAATTTTGAATGTTTGAAACGAATGTTTCATTTTGAAAACCATTATTGTAAATTGAAAATCGAATGTAGAGTAATGAAGAATGTTGGAAACGAATGTTGAATGTAAAAAAACTATTGTAAAATGTTGGAAAGGAATGTTGAAAACGTGTGTTTGAAAGTTGAAAATCGAATGTTGAGAATTTTAAAAACGAATATTGAATCTTGAAAATATAATGTTAAAAACGAATGTTGAAAAAAAAAATAAAACATTGAATTTTGAAAATCGAATGTTGGAAACGAATGTTGGATGTTGTAAATTGAATTTTGAAAACTAATCTTGAATTTTGAAAACCATTATCAAAAATTGAAAATCGAATATTGAATTTTGAAAACGAATGCTGAATGTTGAAAATTGAATGTTGAATGTTGAAAACGAATGCTGAATGTTGAAAATTGAATGTTATATGTTGAATGTGAAAACTAATTTTAAAAGTTGTGAAAATCGAGTGTTAAAACGACTGTTGAATGTTGAAAACAAATGTTGAATTATGAAAACTATTGTTGAAAATTGAAAAATCAAATGTTGAAAACTAATGTTGAATTTGAAACCATTGTTGAAAATTGAAAATCGAATGTTGAAAACTAATTTTGAATGTTCGAAACGAATGTTGAAGACGAATGCTGAATGTTGAAAATTGAATGTTGAAAACGAATGTTAAATTTTGAAAAACATTGTTAAAAATTGACAATCGAATGTTGAAAACTAATTATTTTCATTGTTGAAAACGAATGTTGAAAACTAATTTTGAAATGAAAGTTTAACGTTTGAAAACGAAATCTGAATTTTGAAAACCATTGTTGAAAATTGAAAATCGAATATTGGAAACTAATTTTGAATCTTGGAAACGCATGTTTAATGTTGAAAACTAATTTTGAATGTTTGGAAATGAAAATGAAAACGAATGTTGATTGTTCGAAATTGAATGTTGAAAACAAATGTTGAAAACCGATTTTGAAAATTGAACGGCAAATGTTGAAAACTAATTTTGAATGTTGGAAACGCATGTTTAATGTTCAAAACGACTGTTGAATGTTGAAAACTAATTTTGAATGTTGGAAATGAATGTTGAATGTCGAAAATGAAAGTTGAAAACGAATACTGAATGTTGAAAATTTAATGTTGAAAACGAATGTTGAATGTTGAAAACCGATTTTGAAAATTGAAAATCAAATGTTGAAAACGAATGTTGAAAGTTGAAAACAAATGTTGAATTATGAAAACTGTTGTTGAAATTGAAAATTTAATGTTGAAGACTAATAATGTAGAATGTTTGAAACGAATGTTGAATGTTGCAAATTAAATGTTGAAAATCTAATGTTGAAAACTAATGTAGAATGTTTGAAATAAATGTTGAAAACAAATGTTGAAAGTTGAATGTTTAAAACTAATGTAGAATGTTTTGAAACGCATGTTGAATGTCAAAAATTGAATGTTGAAAACGAATGTTCAATATTGAAAACGAATTTTGAAAGTTGAAAATCGAATGTTGAATTTTGAAAATGAATTTTGAAAAATCAAATGTTGAAAACTAATTTTGAATGTTGAAAATTTAATGTTGACAACGAATGTTGAAAATTGAATGTTGAATGTTGAAACCCGAGTTTGAAAATTGAAAATTGAATGAAACGACAAACAAATGTTGAATTATGAAAACTAATGTTGAAAATTGAAAAATCAAATGTTGAAAACTAATGTAGAATGTTTGAAAAGAATGTTGAAAGTTAATAATCGAATGTTAAAAACGAATGTTAAATTTGAAACCATTGTTGAAAATTGAAAATCGAATGTTGAAAACTAATTTTGAATGTTGGAAATTAAATGCTAAAAAACGAATGTTTCATTTTGAAAACCAATATTGAAAATGATGTAGAATGTTGAAAAAGGATGTTAAAAACGTTTGTTGAATTTTGAAAACCATTGTTGAAAACTAAAAATCAAATGTTCAAAACAAATTTGTATTTTTTTTTCTTAACAGCTACCAAAGCAATTTGTACGTATTTTTTTGTCTTAACAGCAATTATGAACCACAGCAATTCCCAAATTGGTCTAGCTGCCAAAGAATCATTTCAGTGAGGCCTTCCCCCATTAAACCCTTTCATTTGAGCCATGTCCGGTGGCGAACTTAGCTGGTCTTACCGAAATAATGCAGGTTGTATACGTGTATTTTTTTAACAGCAACTATGAACCACAGCAAGTCCCAAATAGGCATAACTCCCAAAGAATCATTTCAGTGTGTTCCCCCAGTTAAACCCTTTCATTTAAGCCATGTCCGGTGGCAAACATTGCCGTACGAAGTTGCATACGTATTTAAGAAGTTGCATACGTATTTAATCTCTTAACAGCAACTATGAACCACAGCAATTCCCAAATGGGCCTTACTCCCTTTCACTTGAGCCATGTCTGGTAGCGAACTTTGCAGTATGGAGCTGGCGAGTCTCACAGATATAATGTAGGTTGTATGTGAATTTTAAAAAAAAAAAAATTTTGAATGTTTGAAACGAATGTTTCATTTTGAAAACCATTATTGTAAATTGAAAATCGAATGTAGAGTAATGAAGAATGTTGGAAACGAATGTTGAATGTAAAAAAACTATTGTAAAATGTTGGAAAGGAATGTTGAAAACGTGTGTTTGAAAGTTGAAAATCGAATGTTGAGAATTTTAAAAACGAATATTGAATCTTGAAAATATAATGTTAAAAACGAATGTTGAAAAAAAAAATAAAACATTGAATTTTGAAAATCGAATGTTGGAAACGAATGTTGGATGTTGTAAATTGAATTTTGAAAACTAATCTTGAATTTTGAAAACCATTATCAAAAATTGAAAATCGAATATTGAATTTTGAAAACGAATGCTGAATGTTGAATGTTGAAAACGAATGCTGAATGTTGAAAATTGAATGTTATATGTTGAATGTGAAAACTAATTTTAAAAGTTGTGAAAATCGAGTGTTAAAACGACTGTTGAATGTTGAAAACAAATGTTGAATTATGAAAACTATTGTTGAAAATTGAAAAATCAAATGTTGAAAACTAATGTTGAATTTGAAACCATTGTTGAAAATTGAAAATCGAATGTTGAAAACTAATTTTGAATGTTCGAAACGAATGTTGAAGACGAATGCTGAATGTTGAAAATTGAATGTTGAAAACGAATGTTAAATTTTGAAAAACATTGTTAAAAATTGACAATCGAATGTTGAAAACTAATTATTTTCATTGTTGAAAACGAATGTTGAAAACTAATTTTGAAATGAAAGTTTAACGTTTGAAAACGAAATCTGAATTTTGAAAACCATTGTTGAAAATTGAAAATCGAATATTGGAAACTAATTTTGAATCTTGGAAACGCATGTTTAATGTTGAAAACTAATTTTGAATGTTTGGAAATGAAAATGAAAACGAATGTTGATTGTTCGAAATTGAATGTTGAAAACAAATGTTGAAAACCGATTTTGAAAATTGAACGGCAAATGTTGAAAACTAATTTTGAATGTTGGAAACGCATGTTTAATGTTCAAAACGACTGTTGAATGTTGAAAACTAATTTTGAATGTTGGAAATGAATGTTGAATGTCGAAAATGAAAGTTGAAAACGAATACTGAATGTTGAAAATTTAATGTTGAAAACGAATGTTGAATGTTGAAAACCGATTTTGAAAATTGAAAATCAAATGTTGAAAACGAATGTTGAAAGTTGAAAACAAATGTTGAATTATGAAAGCTGTTGTTGAAATTGAAAATTTAATGTTGAAGACTAATAATGTAGAATGTTTGAAACGAATGTTGAATGTTGCAAATTAAATGTTGAAAATCTAATGTTGAAAACTAATGTAGAATGTTTGAAATAAATGTTGAAAACAAATGTTGAAAGTTGAATGTTTAAAACTAATGTAGAATGTTTTGAAACGCATGTTGAATGTCAAAAATTGAATGTTGAAAACGAATGTTCAATATTGAAAACGAATTTTGAAAGTTGAAAATCGAATGTTGAATTTTGAAAATGAATTTTGAAAAATCAAATGTTGAAAACTAATTTTGAATGTTGAAAATTTAATGTTGACAACGAATGTTGAAAATTGAATGTTGAATGTTGAAACCCGAGTTTGAAAATTGAAAATTGAATGAAACGACAAACAAATGTTGAATTATGAAAACTAATGTTGAAAATTGAAAAATCAAATGTTGAAAACTAATGTAGAATGTTTGAAAAGAATGTTGAAAGTTAATAATCGAATGTTAAAAACGAATGTTAAATTTGAAACCATTGTTGAAAATTGAAAATCGAATGTTGAAAACTAATTTTGAATGTTGGAAATTAAATGCTAAAAAACGAATGTTTCATTTTGAAAACCAATATTGAAAATGATGTAGAATGTTGAAAAAGGATGTTAAAAACGTTTGTTGAATTTTGAAAACCATTGTTGAAAACTAAAAATCAAATGTTCAAAACAAATTTGTATTTTTTTTCTTAACAGCTACCAAAGCAATTTGTACGTATTTTTTTGTCTTAACAGCAATTATGAACCACAGCAATTCCCAAATTGGTCTAGCTGCCAAAGAATCATTTCAGTGAGGCCTTCCCCCATTAAACCCTTTCATTTGAGCCATGTCCGGTGGCGAACTTAGCTGGTCTTACCGAAATAATGCAGGTTGTATACGTGTATTTTTTTAACAGCAACTATGAACCACAGCAAGTCCCAAATAGGCATAACTCCCAAAGAATCATTTCAGTGTGTTCCCCCAGTTAAACCCTTTCATTTAAGCCATGTCCGGTGGCAAACATTGCCGTACGAAGTTGCATACGTATTTAAGAAGTTGCATACGTATTTAATCTCTTAACAGCAACTATGAACCACAGCAATTCCCAAATGGGCCTTACTCCCTTTCACTTGAGCCATGTCTGGTAGCGAACTTTGCAGTATGGAGCTGGCGAGTCTCACAGATATAATGTAGGTTGTATGTGAATTTTTAAAAAAAAAAAAATTTGAATGTTTGAAACGAATGTTTCATTTTGAAAACCATTATTGTAAATTGAAAATCGAATGTAGAGTAATGAAGAATGTTGGAAACGAATGTTGAATGTAAAAAAACTATTGTAAAATGTTGGAAAGGAATGTTGAAAACGTGTGTTTGAAAGTTGAAAATCGAATGTTGAGAATTTTAAAAACGAATATTGAATCTTGAAAATATAATGTTAAAAACGAATGTTGAAAAAAAAAATAAAACATTGAATTTTGAAAATCGAATGTTGGAAACGAATGTTGGATGTTGTAAATTGAATTTTGAAAACTAATCTTGAATTTTGAAAACCATTATCAAAAATTGAAAATCGAATATTGAATTTTGAAAACGAATGCTGAATGTTGAAAATTGAATGTTGAATGTTGAAAACGAATGCTGAATGTTGAAAATTGAATGTTATATGTTGAATGTGAAAACTAATTTTAAAAGTTGTGAAAATCGAGTGTTAAAACGACTGTTGAATGTTGAAAACAAATGTTGAATTATGAAAACTATTGTTGAAAATTGAAAAATCAAATGTTGAAAACTAATGTTGAATTTGAAACCATTGTTGAAAATTGAAAATCGAATGTTGAAAACTAATTTTGAATGTTCGAAACGAATGTTGAAGACGAATGCTGAATGTTGAAAATTGAATGTTGAAAACGAATGTTAAATTTTGAAAAACATTGTTAAAAATTGACAATCGAATGTTGAAAACTAATTATTTTCATTGTTGAAAACGAATGTTGAAAACTAATTTTGAAATGAAAGTTTAACGTTTGAAAACGAAATCTGAATTTTGAAAACCATTGTTGAAAATTGAAAATCGAATATTGGAAACTAATTTTGAATCTTGGAAACGCATGTTTAATGTTGAAAACTAATTTTGAATGTTTGGAAATGAAAATGAAAACGAATGTTGATTGTTCGAAATTGAATGTTGAAAACAAATGTTGAAAACCGATTTTGAAAATTGAACGGCAAATGTTGAAAACTAATTTTGAATGTTGGAAACGCATGTTTAATGTTCAAAACGACTGTTGAATGTTGAAAACTAATTTTGAATGTTGGAAATGAATGTTGAATGTCGAAAATGAAAGTTGAAAACGAATACTGAATGTTGAAAATTTAATGTTGAAAACGAATGTTGAATGTTGAAAACCGATTTTGAAAATTGAAAATCAAATGTTGAAAACGAATGTTGAAAGTTGAAAACAAATGTTGAATTATGAAAGCTGTTGTTGAAATTGAAAATTTAATGTTGAAGACTAATAATGTAGAATGTTTGAAACGAATGTTGAATGTTGCAAATTAAATGTTGAAAATCTAATGTTGAAAACTAATGTAGAATGTTTGAAATAAATGTTGAAAACAAATGTTGAAAGTTGAATGTTTAAAACTAATGTAGAATGTTTTGAAACGCATGTTGAATGTCAAAAATTGAATGTTGAATCATTTCAGTGAGGCCTTCCCCCATTAAACCCTTTCATTTGAGCCATGTCCGGTGGCGAACTTAGCTGGTCTTACCGAAATAATGCAGGTTGTATACGTGTATTTTTTTAACAGCAACTATGAACCACAGCAAGTCCCAAATAGGCATAACTCCCAAAGAATCATTTCAGTGTGTTCCCCCAGTTAAACCCTTTCATTTAAGCCATGTCCGGTGGCAAACATTGCCGTACGAAGTTGCATACGTATTTAAGAAGTTGCATACGTATTTAATCTCTTAACAGCAACTATGAACCACAGCAATTCCCAAATGGGCCTTACTCCCTTTCACTTGAGCCATGTCTGGTAGCGAACTTTGCAGTATGGAGCTGGCGAGTCTCACAGATATAATGTAGGTTGTATGTGAATTTTTAAAAAAAAAAAATTTTGAATGTTTGAAACGAATGTTTCATTTTGAAAACCATTATTGTAAATTGAAAATCGAATGTAGAGTAATGAAGAATGTTGGAAACGAATGTTGAATGTAAAAAAACTATTGTAAAATGTTGGAAAGGAATGTTGAAAACGTGTGTTTGAAAGTTGAAAATCGAATGTTGAGAATTTTAAAAACGAATATTGAATCTTGAAAATATAATGTTAAAAACGAATGTTGAAAAAAAAATAAAACATTGAATTTTGAAAATCGAATGTTGGAAACGAATGTTGGATGTTGTAAATTGAATTTTGAAAACTAATCTTGAATTTTGAAAACCATTATCAAAAATTGAAAATCGAATATTGAATTTTGAAAACGAATGCTGAATGTTGAAAATTGAATGTTGAATGTTGAAAACGAATGCTGAATGTTGAAAATTGAATGTTATATGTTGAATGTGAAAACTAATTTTAAAAGTTGTGAAAATCGAGTGTTAAAACGACTGTTGAATGTTGAAAACAAATGTTGAATTATGAAAACTATTGTTGAAAATTGAAAAATCAAATGTTGAAAACTAATGTTGAATTTGAAACCATTGTTGAAAATTGAAAATCGAATGTTGAAAACTAATTTTGAATGTTCGAAACGAATGTTGAAGACGAATGCTGAATGTTGAAAATTGAATGTTGAAAACGAATGTTAAATTTTGAAAAACATTGTTAAAAATTGACAATCGAATGTTGAAAACTAATTATTTTCATTGTTGAAAACGAATGTTGAAAACTAATTTTGAAATGAAAGTTTAACGTTTGAAAACGAAATCTGAATTTTGAAAACCATTGTTGAAAATTGAAAATCGAATATTGGAAACTAATTTTGAATCTTGGAAACGCATGTTTAATGTTGAAAACTAATTTTGAATGTTTGGAAATGAAAATGAAAACGAATGTTGATTGTTCGAAATTGAATGTTGAAAACAAATGTTGAAAACCGATTTTGAAAATTGAACGGCAAATGTTGAAAACTAATTTTGAATGTTGGAAACGCATGTTTAATGTTCAAAACGACTGTTGAATGTTGAAAACTAATTTTGAATGTTGGAAATGAATGTTGAATGTCGAAAATGAAAGTTGAAAACGAATACTGAATGTTGAAAATTTAATGTTGAAAACGAATGTTGAATGTTGAAAACCGATTTTGAAAATTGAAAATCAAATGTTGAAAACGAATGTTGAAAGTTGAAAACAAATGTTGAATTATGAAAGCTGTTGTTGAAATTGAAAATTTAATGTTGAAGACTAATAATGTAGAATGTTTGAAACGAATGTTGAATGTTGCAAATTAAATGTTGAAAATCTAATGTTGAAAACTAATGTAGAATGTTTGAAATAAATGTTGAAAACAAATGTTGAAAGTTGAATGTTTAAAACTAATGTAGAATGTTTTGAAACGCATGTTGAATGTCAAAAATTGAATGTTGAAAACGAATGTTCAATATTGAAAACGAATTTTGAAAGTTGAAAATCGAATGTTGAATTTTGAAAATGAATTTTGAAAAATCAAATGTTGAAAACTAATTTTGAATGTTGAAAATTTAATGTTGACAACGAATGTTGAAAATTGAATGTTGAATGTTGAAACCCGAGTTTGAAAATTGAAAATTGAATGAAACGACAAACAAATGTTGAATTATGAAAACTAATGTTGAAAATTGAAAAATCAAATGTTGAAAACTAATGTAGAATGTTTGAAAAGAATGTTGAAAGTTAATAATCGAATGTTAAAAACGAATGTTGAATTTGAAACCATTGTTGAAAATTGAAAATCGAATGTTGAAAACTAATTTTGAATGTTGGAAATTAAATGCTAAAAAACGAATGTTTCATTTTGAAAACCAATATTGAAAATGATGTAGAATGTTGAAAAAGGATGTTAAAAACGTTTGTTGAATTTTGAAAACCATTGTTGAAAACTAAAAATCAAATGTTCAAAACAAATTTGTATTTCTTTTCTTAACAGCTACCAAAGCAATTTGTACGTATTTTTTTGTCTTAACAGCAATTATGAACCACAGCAATTCCCAAATTGGTCTAGCTGCCAAAGAATCATTTCAGTGAGGCCTTCCCCCATTAAACCCTTTCATTTGAGCCATGTCCGTTGGCGAACTTAGCTGGTCTTACCGAAATAATGCAGGTTGTATACGTGTATTTTTTTAACAGCAACTATGAACCACAGCAAGTCCCAAATAGGCATAACTCCCAAAGAATCATTTCAGTGTGTTCCCCCAGTTAAACCCTTTCATTTAAGCCATGTCAGGTGGCAAACATTGCCGTACGAAGTTGCATACGTATTTAAGAAGTTGCATACGTATTTAATCTCTTAACAGCAACTATGAACCACAGCAATTCCCAAATGGGCCTTACTCCCTTTCACTTGAGCCATGTCTGGTAGCGAACTTTGCAGTATGGAGCTGGCGAGTCTCACAGATATAATGTAGGTTGTATGTGAATTTTTTAAAAAAAAAAATTTTGAATGTTTGAAACGAATGTTTCATTTTGAAAACCATTATTGTAAATTGAAAATCGAATGTAGAGTAATGAAGAATGTTGGAAACGAATGTTGAATGTAAAAAAACTATTGTAAAATGTTGGAAAGGAATGTTGAAAACGTGTGTTTGAAAGTTGAAAATCGAATGTTGAGAATTTTAAAAACGAATATTGAATCTTGAAAATATAATGTTAAAAACGAATGTTGAAAAAAAATAAAACATTGAATTTTGAAAATCGAATGTTGGAAACGAATGTTGGATGTTGTAAATTGAATTTTGAAAACTAATCTTGAATTTTGAAAACCATTATCAAAAATTGAAAATCGAATATTGAATTTTGAAAACGAATGCTGAATGTTGAAAATTGAATGTTGAATGTTGAAAACGAATGCTGAATGTTGAAAATTGAATGTTATATGTTGAATGTGAAAACTAATTTTAAAAGTTGTGAAAATCGAGTGTTAAAACGACTGTTGAATGTTGAAAACAAATGTTGAATTATGAAAACTATTGTTGAAAATTGAAAAATCAAATGTTGAAAACTAATGTTGAATTTGAAACCATTGTTGAAAATTGAAAATCGAATGTTGAAAACTAATTTTGAATGTTCGAAACGAATGTTGAAGACGAATGCTGAATGTTGAAAATTGAATGTTGAAAACGAATGTTAAATTTTGAAAAACATTGTTAAAAATTGACAATCGAATGTTGAAAACTAATTATTTTCATTGTTGAAAACGAATGTTGAAAACTAATTTTGAAATGAAAGTTTAACGTTTGAAAACGAAATCTGAATTTTGAAAACCATTGTTGAAAATTGAAAATCGAATATTGGAAACTAATTTTGAATCTTGGAAACGCATGTTTAATGTTGAAAACTAATTTTGAATGTTTGGAAATGAAAATGAAAACGAATGTTGATTGTTCGAAATTGAATGTTGAAAACAAATGTTGAAAACCGATTTTGAAAATTGAACGGCAAATGTTGAAAACTAATTTTGAATGTTGGAAACGCATGTTTAATGTTCAAAACGACTGTTGAATGTTGAAAACTAATTTTGAATGTTGGAAATGAATGTTGAATGTCGAAAATGAAAGTTGAAAACGAATACTGAATGTTGAAAATTTAATGTTGAAAACGAATGTTGAATGTTGAAAACCGATTTTGAAAATTGAAAATCAAATGTTGAAAACGAATGTTGAAAGTTGAAAACAAATGTTGAATTATGAAAGCTGTTGTTGAAATTGAAAATTTAATGTTGAAGACTAATAATGTAGAATGTTTGAAACGAATGTTGAATGTTGCAAATTAAATGTTGAAAATCTAATGTTGAAAACTAATGTAGAATGTTTGAAATAAATGTTGAAAACAAATGTTGAAAGTTGAATGTTTAAAACTAATGTAGAATGTTTTGAAACGCATGTTGAATGTCAAAAATTGAATGTTGAATCATTTCAGTGAGGCCTTCCCCCATTAAACCCTTTCATTTGAGCCATGTCCGGTGGCGAACTTAGCTGGTCTTACCGAAATAATGCAGGTTGTATACGTGTATTTTTTTAACAGCAACTATGAACCACAGCAAGTCCCAAATAGGCATAACTCCCAAAGAATCATTTCAGTGTGTTCCCCCAGTTAAACCCTTTCATTTAAGCCATGTCCGGTGGCAAACATTGCCGTACGAAGTTGCATACGTATTTAAGAAGTTGCATACGTATTTAATCTCTTAACAGCAACTATGAACCACAGCAATTCCCAAATGGGCCTTACTCCCTTTCACTTGAGCCATGTCTGGTAGCGAACTTTGCAGTATGGAGCTGGCGAGTCTCACAGATATAATGTAGGTTGTATGTGAATTTTTAAAAAAAAAAAATTTTGAATGTTTGAAACGAATGTTTCATTTTGAAAACCATTATTGTAAATTGAAAATCGAATGTAGAGTAATGAAGAATGTTGGAAACGAATGTTGAATGTAAAAAAACTATTGTAAAATGTTGGAAAGGAATGTTGAAAACGTGTGTTTGAAAGTTGAAAATCGAATGTTGAGAATTTTAAAAACGAATATTGAATCTTGAAAATATAATGTTAAAAACGAATGTTGAAAAAAAAATAAAACATTGAATTTTGAAAATCGAATGTTGGAAACGAATGTTGGATGTTGTAAATTGAATTTTGAAAACTAATCTTGAATTTTGAAAACCATTATCAAAAATTGAAAATCGAATATTGAATTTTGAAAACGAATGCTGAATGTTGAAAATTGAATGTTGAATGTTGAAAACGAATGCTGAATGTTGAAAATTGAATGTTATATGTTGAATGTGAAAACTAATTTTAAAAGTTGTGAAAATCGAGTGTTAAAACGACTGTTGAATGTTGAAAACAAATGTTGAATTATGAAAACTATTGTTGAAAATTGAAAAATCAAATGTTGAAAACTAATGTTGAATTTGAAACCATTGTTGAAAATTGAAAATCGAATGTTGAAAACTAATTTTGAATGTTCGAAACGAATGTTGAAGACGAATGCTGAATGTTGAAAATTGAATGTTGAAAACGAATGTTAAATTTTGAAAAACATTGTTAAAAATTGACAATCGAATGTTGAAAACTAATTATTTTCATTGTTGAAAACGAATGTTGAAAACTAATTTTGAAATGAAAGTTTAACGTTTGAAAACGAAATCTGAATTTTGAAAACCATTGTTGAAAATTGAAAATCGAATATTGGAAACTAATTTTGAATCTTGGAAACGCATGTTTAATGTTGAAAACTAATTTTGAATGTTTGGAAATGAAAATGAAAACGAATGTTGATTGTTCGAAATTGAATGTTGAAAACAAATGTTGAAAACCGATTTTGAAAATTGAACGGCAAATGTTGAAAACTAATTTTGAATGTTGGAAACGCATGTTTAATGTTCAAAACGACTGTTGAATGTTGAAAACTAATTTTGAATGTTGGAAATGAATGTTGACTGTCGAAAATGAAAGTTGAAAACGAATACTGAATGTTGAAAATTTAATGTTGAAAACGAATGTTGAATGTTGAAAACCGATTTTGAAAATTGAAAATCAAATGTTGAAAACGAATGTTGAAAGTTGAAAACAAATGTTGAATTATGAAAGCTGTTGTTGAAATTGAAAATTTAATGTTGAAGACTAATAATGTAGAATGTTTGAAACGAATGTTGAATGTTGCAAATTAAATGTTGAAAATCTAATGTTGAAAACTAATGTAGAATGTTTGAAATAAATGTTGAAAACAAATGTTGAAAGTTGAATGTTTAAAACTAATGTAGAATGTTTTGAAACGCATGTTGAATGTCAAAAATTGAATGTTGAAAACGAATGTTCAATATTGAAAACGAATTTTGAAAGTTGAAAATCGAATGTTGAATTTTGAAAATGAATTTTGAAAAATCAAATGTTGAAAACTAATTTTGAATGTTGAAAATTTAATGTTGACAACGAATGTTGAAAATTGAATGTTGAATGTTGAAACCCGAGTTTGAAAATTGAAAATTGAATGAAACGACAAACAAATGTTGAATTATGAAAACTAATGTTGAAAATTGAAAAATCAAATGTTGAAAACTAATGTAGAATGTTTGAAAAGAATGTTGAAAGTTAATAATCGAATGTTAAAAACGAATGTTGAATTTGAAACCATTGTTGAAAATTGAAAATCGAATGTTGAAAACTAATTTTGAATGTTGGAAATTAAATGCTAAAAAACGAATGTTTCATTTTGAAAACCAATATTGAAAATGATGTAGAATGTTGAAAAAGGATGTTAAAAACGTTTGTTGAATTTTGAAAACCATTGTTGAAAACTAAAAATCAAATGTTCAAAACAAATTTGTATTTCTTTTCTTAACAGCTACCAAAGCAATTTGTACGTATTTTTTTGTCTTAACAGCAATTATGAACCACAGCAATTCCCAAATTGGTCTAGCTGCCAAAGAATCATTTCAGTGAGGCCTTCCCCCATTAAACCCTTTCATTTGAGCCATGTCCGTTGGCGAACTTAGCTGGTCTTACCGAAATAATGCAGGTTGTATACGTGTATTTTTTTAACAGCAACTATGAACCACAGCAAGTCCCAAATAGGCATAACTCCCAAAGAATCATTTCAGTGTGTTCCCCCAGTTAAACCCTTTCATTTAAGCCATGTCAGGTGGCAAACATTGCCGTACGAAGTTGCATACGTATTTAAGAAGTTGCATACGTATTTAATCTCTTAACAGCAACTATGAACCACAGCAATTCCCAAATGGGCCTTACTCCCTTTCACTTGAGCCATGTCTGGTAGCGAACTTTGCAGTATGGAGCTGGCGAGTCTCACAGATATAATGTAGGTTGTATGTGAATTTTTTAAAAAAAAAAATTTTGAATGTTTGAAACGAATGTTTCATTTTGAAAACCATTATTGTAAATTGAAAATCGAATGTAGAGTAATGAAGAATGTTGGAAACGAATGTTGAATGTAAAAAAACTATTGTAAAATGTTGGAAAGGAATGTTGAAAACGTGTGTTTGAAAGTTGAAAATCGAATGTTGAGAATTTTAAAAACGAATATTGAATCTTGAAAATATAATGTTAAAAACGAATGTTGAAAAAAAAATAAAACATTGAATTTTGAAAATCGAATGTTGGAAACGAATGTTGGATGTTGTAAATTGAATTTTGAAAACTAATCTTGAATTTTGAAAACCATTATCAAAAATTGAAAATCGAATATTGAATTTTGAAAACGAATGCTGAATGTTGAAAATTGAATGTTGAATGTTGAAAACGAATGCTGAATGTTGAAAATTGAATGTTATATGTTGAATGTGAAAACTAATTTTAAAAGTTGTGAAAATCGAGTGTTAAAACGACTGTTGAATGTTGAAAACAAATGTTGAATTATGAAAACTATTGTTGAAAATTGAAAAATCAAATGTTGAAAACTAATGTTGAATTTGAAACCATTGTTGAAAATTGAAAATCGAATGTTGAAAACTAATTTTGAATGTTCGAAACGAATGTTGAAGACGAATGCTGAATGTTGAAAATTGAATGTTGAAAACGAATGTTAAATTTTGAAAAACATTGTTAAAAATTGACAATCGAATGTTGAAAACTAATTATTTTCATTGTTGAAAACGAATGTTGAAAACTAATTTTGAAATGAAAGTTTAACGTTTGAAAACGAAATCTGAATTTTTAAAACCATTGTTGAAAATTGAAAATCGAATATTGGAAACTAATTTTGAATCTTGGAAACGCATGTTTAATGTTGAAAACTAATTTTGAATGTTTGGAAATGAAAATGAAAACGAATGTTGATTGTTCGAAATTGAATGTTGAAAACAAATGTTGAAAACCGATTTTGAAAATTGAACGGCAAATGTTGAAAACTAATTTTGAATGTTGGAAACGCATGTTTAATGTTCAAAACGACTGTTGAATGTTGAAAACTAATTTTGAATGTTGGAAATGAATGTTGAATGTCGAAAATGAAAGTTGAAAACGAATACTGAATGTTGAAAATTTAATGTTGAAAACGAATGTTGAATGTTGAAAACCGATTTTGAAAATTGAAAATCAAATGTTGAAAACGAATGTTGAAAGTTGAAAACAAATGTTGAATTATGAAAGCTGTTGTTGAAATTGAAAATTTAATGTTGAAGACTAATAATGTAGAATGTTTGAAACGAATGTTGAATGTTGCAAATTAAATGTTGAAAATCTAATGTTGAAAACTAATGTAGAATGTTTGAAATAAATGTTGAAAACAAATGTTGAAAGTTGAATGTTTAAAACTAATGTAGAATGTTTTGAAACGCATGTTGAATGTCAAAAATTGAATGTTGAATCATTTCAGTGAGGCCTTCCCCCATTAAACCCTTTCATTTGAGCCATGTCCGTTGGCGAACTTAGCTGGTCTTACCGAAATAATGCAGGTTGTATACGTGTATTTTTTTAACAGCAACTATGAACCACAGCAAGTCCCAAATAGGCATAACTCCCAAAGAATCATTTCAGTGTGTTCCCCCAGTTAAACCCTTTCATTTAAGCCATGTCCGGTGGCAAACATTGCCGTACGAAGTTGCATACGTATTTAAGAAGTTGCATACGTATTTAATCTCTTAACAGCAACTATGAACCACAGCAATTCCCAAATGGGCCTTACTCCCTTTCACTTGAGCCATGTCTGGTAGCGAACTTTGCAGTATGGAGCTGGCGAGTCTCACAGATATAATGTAGGTTGTATGTGAATTTTTAAAAAAAAAAATTTTGAATGTTTGAAACGAATGTTTCATTTTGAAAACCATTATTGTAAATTGAAAATCGAATGTAGAGTAATGAAGAATGTTGGAAACGAATGTTGAATGTAAAAAAACTATTGTAAAATGTTGGAAAGGAATGTTGAAAACGTGTGTTTGAAAGTTGAAAATCGAATGTTGAGAATTTTAAAAACGAATATTGAATCTTGAAAATATAATGTTAAAAACGAATGTTGAAAAAAAAATAAAACATTGAATTTTGAAAATCGAATGTTGGAAACGAATGTTGGATGTTGTAAATTGAATTTTGAAAACTAATCTTGAATTTTGAAAACCATTATCAAAAATTGAAAATCGAATATTGAATTTTGAAAACGAATGCTGAATGTTGAAAATTGAATGTTGAATGTTGAAAACGAATGCTGAATGTTGAAAATTGAATGTTATATGTTGAATGTGAAAACTAATTTTAAAAGTTGTGAAAATCGAGTGTTAAAACGACTGTTGAATGTTGAAAACAAATGTTGAATTATGAAAACTATTGTTGAAAATTGAAAAATCAAATGTTGAAAACTAATGTTGAATTTGAAACCATTGTTGAAAATTGAAAATCGAATGTTGAAAACTAATTTTGAATGTTCGAAACGAATGTTGAAGACGAATGCTGAATGTTGAAAATTGAATGTTGAAAACGAATGTTAAATTTTGAAAAACATTGTTAAAAATTGACAATCGAATGTTGAAAACTAATTATTTTCATTGTTGAAAACGAATGTTGAAAACTAATTTTGAAATGAAAGTTTAACGTTTGAAAACGAAATCTGAATTTTGAAAACCATTGTTGAAAATTGAAAATCGAATATTGGAAACTAATTTTGAATCTTGGAAACGCATGTTTAATGTTGAAAACTAATTTTGAATGTTTGGAAATGAAAATGAAAACGAATGTTGATTGTTCGAAATTGAATGTTGAAAACAAATGTTGAAAACCGATTTTGAAAATTGAACGGCAAATGTTGAAAACTAATTTTGAATGTTGGAAACGCATGTTTAATGTTCAAAACGACTGTTGAATGTTGAAAACTAATTTTGAATGTTGGAAATGAATGTTGAATGTCGAAAATGAAAGTTGAAAACGAATACTGAATGTTGAAAATTTAATGTTGAAAACGAATGTTGAATGTTGAAAACCGATTTTGAAAATTGAAAATCAAATGTTGAAAACGAATGTTGAAAGTTGAAAACAAATGTTGAATTATGAAAGCTGTTGTTGAAATTGAAAATTTAATGTTGAAGACTAATAATGTAGAATGTTTGAAACGAATGTTGAATGTTGCAAATTAAATGTTGAAAATCTAATGTTGAAAACTAATGTAGAATGTTTGAAATAAATGTTGAAAACAAATGTTGAAAGTTGAATGTTTAAAACTAATGTAGAATGTTTTGAAACGCATGTTGAATGTCAAAAATTGAATGTTGAAAACGAATGTTCAATATTGAAAACGAATTTTGAAAGTTGAAAATCGAATGTTGAATTTTGAAAATGAATTTTGAAAAATCAAATGTTGAAAACTAATTTTGAATGTTGAAAATTTAATGTTGACAACGAATGTTGAAAATTGAATGTTGAATGTTGAAACCCGAGTTTGAAAATTGAAAATTGAATGAAACGACAAACAAATGTTGAATTATGAAAACTAATGTTGAAAATTGAAAAATCAAATGTTGAAAACTAATGTAGAATGTTTGAAAAGAATGTTGAAAGTTAATAATCGAATGTTAAAAACGAATGTTGAATTTGAAACCATTGTTGAAAATTGAAAATCGAATGTTGAAAACTAATTTTGAATGTTGGAAATTAAATGCTAAAAAACGAATGTTTCATTTTGAAAACCAATATTGAAAATGATGTAGAATGTTGAAAAAGGATGTTAAAAACGTTTGTTGAATTTTGAAAACCATTGTTGAAAACTAAAAATCAAATGTTCAAAACAAATTTGTATTTCTTTTCTTAACAGCTACCAAAGCAATTTGTACGTATTTTTTTGTCTTAACAGCAATTATGAACCACAGCAATTCCCAAATTGGTCTAGCTGCCAAAGAATCATTTCAGTGAGGCCTTCCCCCATTAAACCCTTTCATTTGAGCCATGTCCGTTGGCGAACTTAGCTGGTCTTACCGAAATAATGCAGGTTGTATACGTGTATTTTTTTAACAGCAACTATGAACCACAGCAAGTCCCAAATAGGCATAACTCCCAAAGAATCATTTCAGTGTGTTCCCCCAGTTAAACCCTTTCATTTAAGCCATGTCAGGTGGCAAACATTGCCGTACGAAGTTGCATACGTATTTAAGAAGTTGCATACGTATTTAATCTCTTAACAGCAACTATGAACCACAGCAATTCCCAAATGGGCCTTACTCCCTTTCACTTGAGCCATGTCTGGTAGCGAACTTTGCAGTATGGAGCTGGCGAGTCTCACAGATATAATGTAGGTTGTATGTGAATTTTTTAAAAAAAAAAATTTTGAATGTTTGAAACGAATGTTTCATTTTGAAAACCATTATTGTAAATTGAAAATCGAATGTAGAGTAATGAAGAATGTTGGAAACGAATGTTGAATGTAAAAAAACTATTGTAAAATGTTGGAAAGGAATGTTGAAAACGTGTGTTTGAAAGTTGAAAATCGAATGTTGAGAATTTTAAAAACGAATATTGAATCTTGAAAATATAATGTTAAAAACGAATGTTGAAAAAAAAATAAAACATTGAATTTTGAAAATCGAATGTTGGAAACGAATGTTGGATGTTGTAAATTGAATTTTGAAAACTAATCTTGAATTTTGAAAACCATTATCAAAAATTGAAAATCGAATATTGAATTTTGAAAACGAATGCTGAATGTTGAAAATTGAATGTTGAATGTTGAAAACGAATGCTGAATGTTGAAAATTGAATGTTATATGTTGAATGTGAAAACTAATTTTAAAAGTTGTGAAAATCGAGTGTTAAAACGACTGTTGAATGTTGAAAACAAATGTTGAATTATGAAAACTATTGTTGAAAATTGAAAAATCAAATGTTGAAAACTAATGTTGAATTTGAAACCATTGTTGAAAATTGAAAATCGAATGTTGAAAACTAATTTTGAATGTTCGAAACGAATGTTGAAGACGAATGCTGAATGTTGAAAATTGAATGTTGAAAACGAATGTTAAATTTTGAAAAACATTGTTAAAAATTGACAATCGAATGTTGAAAACTAATTATTTTCATTGTTGAAAACGAATGTTGAAAACTAATTTTGAAATGAAAGTTTAACGTTTGAAAACGAAATCTGAATTTTGAAAACCATTGTTGAAAATTGAAAATCGAATATTGGAAACTAATTTTGAATCTTGGAAACGCATGTTTAATGTTGAAAACTAATTTTGAATGTTTGGAAATGAAAATGAAAACGAATGTTGATTGTTCGAAATTGAATGTTGAAAACAAATGTTGAAAACCGATTTTGAAAATTGAACGGCAAATGTTGAAAACTAATTTTGAATGTTGGAAACGCATGTTTAATGTTCAAAACGACTGTTGAATGTTGAAAACTAATTTTGAATGTTGGAAATGAATGTTGAATGTCGAAAATGAAAGTTGAAAACGAATACTGAATGTTGAAAATTTAATGTTGAAAACGAATGTTGAATGTTGAAAACCGATTTTGAAAATTGAAAATCAAATGTTGAAAACGAATGTTGAAAGTTGAAAACAAATGTTGAATTATGAAAGCTGTTGTTGAAATTGAAAATTTAATGTTGAAGACTAATAATGTAGAATGTTTGAAACGAATGTTGAATGTTGCAAATTAAATGTTGAAAATCTAATGTTGAAAACTAATGTAGAATGTTTGAAATAAATGTTGAAAACAAATGTTGAAAGTTGAATGTTTAAAACTAATGTAGAATGTTTTGAAACGCATGTTGAATGTCAAAAATTGAATGTTGAAAACGAATGTTCAATATTGAAAACGAATTTTGAAAGTTGAAAATCGAATGTTGAATTTTGAAAATGAATTTTGAAAAATCAAATGTTGAAAACTAATTTTGAATGTTGAAAATTTAATGTTGACAACGAATGTTGAAAATTGAATGTTGAATGTTGAAACCCGAGTTTGAAAATTGAAAATTGAATGAAACGACAAACAAATGTTGAATTATGAAAACTAATGTTGAAAATTGAAAAATCAAATGTTGAAAACTAATGTAGAATGTTTGAAAAGAATGTTGAAAGTTAATAATCGAATGTTAAAAACGAATGTTGAATTTGAAACCATTGTTGAAAATTGAAAATCGAATGTTGAAAACTAATTTTGAATGTTGGAAATTAAATGCTAAAAAACGAATGTTTCATTTTGAAAACCAATATTGAAAATGATGTAGAATGTTGAAAAAGGATGTTAAAAACGTTTGTTGAATTTTGAAAACCATTGTTGAAAACTAAAAATCAAATGTTCAAAACAAATTTGTATTTTTTTTCTTAACAGCTACCAAAGCAATTTGTACGTATTTTTTTGTCTTAACAGCAATTATGAACCACAGCAATTCCCAAATTGGTCTAGCTGCCAAAGAATCATTTCAGTGAGGCCTTCCCCCATTAAACCCTTTCATTTGAGCCATGTCCGGTGGCGAACTTAGCTGGTCTTACCGAAATAATGCAGGTTGTATACGTGTATTTTTTTAACAGCAACTATGAACCACAGCAAGTCCCAAATAGGCATAACTCCCAAAGAATCATTTCAGTGTGTTCCCCCAGTTAAACCCTTTCATTTAAGCCATGTCCGGTGGCAAACATTGCCGTACGAAGTTGCATACGTATTTAAGAAGTTGCATACGTATTTAATCTCTTAACAGCAACTATGAACCACAGCAATTCCCAAATGGGCCTTACTCCCTTTCACTTGAGCCATGTCTGGTAGCGAACTTTGCAGTATGGAGCTGGCGAGTCTCACAGATATAATGTAGGTTGTATGTGAATTTTTAAAAAAAAAAAAATTTTGAATGTTTGAAACGAATGTTTCATTTTGAAAACCATTATTGTAAATTGAAAATCGAATGTAGAGTAATGAAGAATGTTGGAAACGAATGTTGAATGTAAAAAAACTATTGTAAAATGTTGGAAAGGAATGTTGAAAACGTGTGTTTGAAAGTTGAAAATCGAATGTTGAGAATTTTAAAAACGAATATTGAATCTTGAAAATATAATGTTAAAAACGAATGTTGAAAAAAAAATAAAACATTGAATTTTGAAAATCGAATGTTGGAAACGAATGTTGGATGTTGTAAATTGAATTTTGAAAACTAATCTTGAATTTTGAAAACCATTATCAAAAATTGAAAATCGAATATTGAATTTTGAAAACGAATGCTGAATGTTGAAAATTGAATGTTGAATGTTGAAAACGAATGCTGAATGTTGAAAATTGAATGTTATATGTTGAATGTGAAAACTAATTTTAAAAGTTGTGAAAATCGAGTGTTAAAACGACTGTTGAATGTTGAAAACAAATGTTGAATTATGAAAACTATTGTTGAAAATTGAAAAATCAAATGTTGAAAACTAATGTTGAATTTGAAACCATTGTTGAAAATTGAAAATCGAATGTTGAAAACTAATTTTGAATGTTCGAAACGAATGTTGAAGACGAATGCTGAATGTTGAAAATTGAATGTTGAAAACGAATGTTAAATTTTGAAAAACATTGTTAAAAATTGACAATCGAATGTTGAAAACTAATTATTTTCATTGTTGAAAACGAATGTTGAAAACTAATTTTGAAATGAAAGTTTAACGTTTGAAAACGAAATCTGAATTTTGAAAACCATTGTTGAAAATTGAAAATCGAATATTGGAAACTAATTTTGAATCTTGGAAACGCATGTTTAATGTTGAAAACTAATTTTGAATGTTTGGAAATGAAAATGAAAACGAATGTTGATTGTTCGAAATTGAATGTTGAAAACAAATGTTGAAAACCGATTTTGAAAATTGAACGGCAAATGTTGAAAACTAATTTTGAATGTTGGAAACGCATGTTTAATGTTCAAAACGACTGTTGAATGTTGAAAACTAATTTTGAATGTTGGAAATGAATGTTGAATGTCGAAAATGAAAGTTGAAAACGAATACTGAATGTTGAAAATTTAATGTTGAAAACGAATGTTGAATGTTGAAAACCGATTTTGAAAATTGAAAATCAAATGTTGAAAACGAATGTTGAAAGTTGAAAACAAATGTTGAATTATGAAAGCTGTTGTTGAAATTGAAAATTTAATGTTGAAGACTAATAATGTAGAATGTTTGAAACGAATGTTGAATGTTGCAAATTAAATGTTGAAAATCTAATGTTGAAAACTAATGTAGAATGTTTGAAATAAATGTTGAAAACAAATGTTGAAAGTTGAATGTTTAAAACTAATGTAGAATGTTTTGAAACGCATGTTGAATGTCAAAAATTGAATGTTGAATCATTTCAGTGAGGCCTTCCCCCATTAAACCCTTTCATTTGAGCCATGTCCGGTGGCGAACTTAGCTGGTCTTACCGAAATAATGCAGGTTGTATACGTGTATTTTTTTAACAGCAACTATGAACCACAGCAAGTCCCAAATAGGCATAACTCCCAAAGAATCATTTCAGTGTGTTCCCCCAGTTAAACCCTTTCATTTAAGCCATGTCCGGTGGCAAACATTGCCGTACGAAGTTGCATACGTATTTAAGAAGTTGCATACGTATTTAATCTCTTAACAGCAACTATGAACCACAGCAATTCCCAAATGGGCCTTACTCCCTTTCACTTGAGCCATGTCTGGTAGCGAACTTTGCAGTATGGAGCTGGCGAGTCTCACAGATATAATGTAGGTTGTATGTGAATTTTTAAAAAAAAAAAATTTTGAATGTTTGAAACGAATGTTTCATTTTGAAAACCATTATTGTAAATTGAAAATCGAATGTAGAGTAATGAAGAATGTTGGAAACGAATGTTGAATGTAAAAAAACTATTGTAAAATGTTGGAAAGGAATGTTGAAAACGTGTGTTTGAAAGTTGAAAATCGAATGTTGAGAATTTTAAAAACGAATATTGAATCTTGAAAATATAATGTTAAAAACGAATGTTGAAAAAAAAATAAAACATTGAATTTTGAAAATCGAATGTTGGAAACGAATGTTGGATGTTGTAAATTGAATTTTGAAAACTAATCTTGAATTTTGAAAACCATTATCAAAAATTGAAAATCGAATATTGAATTTTGAAAACGAATGCTGAATGTTGAAAATTGAATGTTGAATGTTGAAAACGAATGCTGAATGTTGAAAATTGAATGTTATATGTTGAATGTGAAAACTAATTTTAAAAGTTGTGAAAATCGAGTGTTAAAACGACTGTTGAATGTTGAAAACAAATGTTGAATTATGAAAACTATTGTTGAAAATTGAAAAATCAAATGTTGAAAACTAATGTTGAATTTGAAACCATTGTTGAAAATTGAAAATCGAATGTTGAAAACTAATTTTGAATGTTCGAAACGAATGTTGAAGACGAATGCTGAATGTTGAAAATTGAATGTTGAAAACGAATGTTAAATTTTGAAAAACATTGTTAAAAATTGACAATCGAATGTTGAAAACTAATTATTTTCATTGTTGAAAACGAATGTTGAAAACTAATTTTGAAATGAAAGTTTAACGTTTGAAAACGAAATCTGAATTTTGAAAACCATTGTTGAAAATTGAAAATCGAATATTGGAAACTAATTTTGAATCTTGGAAACGCATGTTTAATGTTGAAAACTAATTTTGAATGTTTGGAAATGAAAATGAAAACGAATGTTGATTGTTCGAAATTGAATGTTGAAAACAAATGTTGAAAACC